>NW_003852412.1:24546757-24556672 GCF_000181295.1 Otolemur garnettii
ATATATATATATATTTACTGAATAGCCACTGTATACCTAGTACTTGGCTCAGCCCTTAAAGAGAAATAATGGTTAAAAATATAAACCATGACTTCTGAACTTACCAGATAATGGCAGAGCCAGCTCTTAGGCCATCGCAGATGAATCTGTAACTACCAACTATTATGAAATCAAATGTACGTGCTGTGAAGAGTGTATTGGGGGACTCAGTTTTTAACTAGTTATTTCATATGAGTTGTCTTTGAGGACAACATTTTAACTGAGGCCCAAAAGAAGCAGGAATTATTCAGGACAAGAAAGGAGGAAATATCTTCCCAGATGGAACCATTGCAACCAGAACTCAAGAGGCGGGAGGAGAGCGGCATTAGCTGGGACCAAAGAAGTGGGCCAGGGCCTCATCACACAGGCGAGGATGTTGGATTTTATTTTCAGGGCAGTGACAATTAATTTTTAAGTATTTTTATAGGGTAGCTATAAAAGCTATGAACAGATTTTTCCTGTTAATCTCTAAGGGAATCAAAACTCACATTCAGTTTGGTCATCTTCAAGTAGCAACAGAGTATTGGCACAGAATTAGAACCCCATACTGGTCACTATTGTTATTAAAATAAACACCTACGGTCACTCTGACTACTGCATATTAAGCAGATGAGAAGGGGTAGCTGCAGGAAGACTGCGAGATACCTGCTCCAGGCAAGGGGGGGGGGCATTTTGAACAAAAGTGGTAGTAGAGATGATGGGAAGACAGTCATGATGTATGTTAGAGATAGAATAAATGGGATTTGGCTGAGTGCAGTGGCTCACACCTGTAATCCTAGCACTTTGGAAGGCCAAGGTAGGAGGATTACTTGAGGCTAGGAGTTTGAGACCAGCCTGAGCAAATCTGAGACCATGTCTCTACAAAAAGTAGAAAAATGAAACAGTGGGATGGTGTGTGCCTGGAGCACCAGCTACTGAGGACACTGAGGATTGCTTAAGTCCAGAAGTTGGAGGTTGCTGTAAGCTACATTGTCTGAAACAAGTTCACAAACTTGCCACCAGGAGTTTACATTGGCAGCACTGTATAAACAACTCAGTTAGGCTCGTGACCTTGGTTTATCAGTGTCCCACAGCTGTCTCCTGTCGGCATGTAGCAGTGTCTTGCTGAGTAGCCGTCCTTACTGTTGCTGCACGCTTCTGTGTGCTGTCACCAGAATGACGGAGCTTGAATTGCAACAACAAACAGATGGAAGCCAGCCAATTCTCCACAACCAAAAAGAGTTCCCACAGTGCCAATCAAGAGTCAAAGTGATATTGTTAAACTTTTTTGATATCGGAAGGATTGTTGATTATGAATTTGTACCCAGTGGACAAACAGTTAACCAAATTTACTATTTGGAAGTGCTGAAAAGCCTGTGTGAAAAAGTTAGATGAAAAGGATCTGAACTTTTTGCTGACGACTCATGGTTCTTGCATTCCGGCAATGCACCCGCTCACATCATACTGTGTGTGAGAGAGTTGTTGGCCAGTAAATAACTATACTGGAACACTCTCCCTACTCCTCTGATTTGACCCCCAGTGACGTTTTTCTTCACCTGAAGATAAAGAAATACTGTAAGGAAGACATTTTGACGACATTCAGGGCAGCAAAGGTAATGCAATGATAGCTTTGCATCGACGGTGGACTAAGGGCTGGAGTCAGTGCATAACTTCCCAAGGGGAGAACTTTGAAAGCGACCCCATGACATTCAGTGGTGAGGTGAGCAGTGCTTTTTCTAGGATGATTTGCAAACTGAATTGTCAGACCTTGTATGTTGATACCACTGCACTCTGGCCTGGTCAACATGGTCAACATGGTGAGACTCTGTCTCAAAAAAAAAAAAGATAGAAAGAAAGAAAAGGAAAAAAAAAGAATTTATAAGATCTAATTACTAAAAAGAGGTAGAAGAGGGTAAAAATTAAAAGTGATTTCAGATCTCACTTGAATCACTATGTGAAGGGGAACAGGAGAGAAGATATAGGTTTCATGGGGTAGATTAACCAACTTTGAAAATGTTTTGTTTGTGATATCTATGAAATAGTCAACCAAGGAGAGCCAAGTAGACAGGGGAGTATGCAGACCTGGGACTCAGAAGAGAGGACTAGGGTAGAAATATAAATGGAAATATAAACATTGGGATGTCCGTAATATTTCATGTTTTTGTAATAAACGCTAAGTTAGTACTGACTAACAGAGTCAGTATTTTTATTCTATCTATTCTTACGTATTTTTATTCTATCTCTGTTAATAATAGATCTAGGGGTCCAGCAAGGAGCAGAGAGAAACATTAAGAAGCTCCTAGTACTCCTATTCCTATGTTAGCACCCTGGGCTGAGTGGTGTCCCCCCAAATTCATATGTCAAAGACCTCACTCCCCATCTAATACATTCACACCTGGGCCTTTTGGGAGATAATTAGATAGTGGGATAAGGCCTCAAGATCGGATTGGCGCCCTTAGGGGAAGAGACATCAAAGAGCTTTCTCTCCCTCTGGCTGGTGAGGACACAGTCAGAGTGCAGCCAGCTGTGGGGGTGGGGGGGTGGGGAGGCCTCACTGGAACCTGACCTTGGACTTTAAGCCTCCAAAACTGTGAGAAAACACGTTTTTGTTATTCAAGCCACCTGATTAGGTATTTTCTTATGGGAGCCTGAGCAGACTAATGTAATAAGGAAGAAAGAATAAAAAAGACCTGTGAAGTGTGGTAGGGACCAGAAATCCACCTTTCCTGCGCCAGCTCGTCTGAGCACTGGGCAGAGTCCTGACTTCTAATGGGAATGAGAGGAGTGAGTCTGTTTGGCACAGGAAAAAAAAAACGACTTGTGGAATGGAACAAGTCTCAGCTCCTACCCAGGAACGACACCCGGAGCGGCAGCTGGCAGGTCACAGGTGTAGGAGGTGTGCGCTGCCCCAGGGGACGCCAGCTGCCCCAGGGGACGCCAGCTGCCCCAGGGGATGCCAGCTGCCCCAGGGGACGCCAGCTGCCCCAGGGGATGCCAGCAACACTGGCTGCTATTTGTTGCCCCTCTGTGCTGTGAAGCCGGGTGAGTGGGAGCCGATGAGCAGCCCCTACAGCTACCGGGGCGCTGCCCCATGTGAGAGGGGATCCTCACCACTGTCAGGGCCCACTTGTTCCCCGGAGCTCTGAGCGCATTAAAGGACTGTATTCCACCTGCCAAACGATTCTGGGGCTGGAGCTCCTCAGAGAAACCTGCTGTGAATGAAAGGTAATGATGTGACGATTATCACAGCTTGGAGAGTGATTGCAGACACGGGCCAGCCGCCCATCCTGCGCTGGCCTACGTAACAGAGTGGGTCCAAATCAATCTGGAAAGGAAATTGGTTCATCTTAAATTATTTAAATTCCCAACCAAGCAAAATTGCAAGCAGGCTGACATCCCCGTTTAATTTTCTGGCCGCCGTGAGGCATACACACACATTCATACTCGGGACTATTCCGAGGGTACCATTTCTCAGCAGCACATTCCGTATCTGTTTTTCCTTCTGAGAAGTGCACAAGCCTGAAAAATCTCTCTCTCTTTTTTCCCTGGATGTCTGTACCTGTACAGTCTTAGCTCATAGTCAGATCACTAAAGAAAAGCAGCCCCCCTCCCCCCACTGTGTTAAGTGAATTGCACTGAATCTAATAATTTCCCAGGGCTGAGCCAAAGTGTCCCCTTTGACCTCAAAAGTGAAAGGTTATCAAACCAGCAGCCCAGACTCTTTGGCCAACTGATGCTAGGTCTGGGAAAGCTAAGAAGCGGACAAGTGGCTCCCAAATCTAGCATTCTGTCGCAGCCTTGATAGTCCCAGCACAATTTCCACAAACCTCCGGGAGGCCTAACCATGCACCCCCGGAAGGATCCATGCAGCCCTGAACCCAGGACCACGCCTTCATGCTCAGGGAACCCCCTGAGAGGGAAAGTGGCCTTCCCCCGCCGCTCAGTCCTATAGGCGCCACAGAGAGAAAGTCCAGAGTTTTCCAAAATACTCTTTTTTTAAAAAATGGATGAGATTTGAATTAAAGGACAGAGGCTGTTAGTGCCCAACAAATATCTATGTGCTTTCCACATTCAGAAGCCGCCCTTACAGTGATATCCGGGCTGCCTGACTAACTTTGCAAACGGGACAAGGGCGGGAGGAGAGAGGGACGCCCAGGTCCGGCCCCTCCACCCTGGCTTCCCACTTGCAGACGACTCAGCTGTGTATCTGCACAGTGATGGAAGCCGCGGGGTCTGTATCAGTGCAGAACGTGAGGGAGAAACACGTGTATCTTTGTTATATGAAACCACTGGGGCTCAGGGTGTGTGTGTGTTGTAGCTGCCGGCACTGATAACCTTGATTAGTACAGACTGCTGGCCGCCTGCTGAATTGGTAATGAGACACCACACCCTGTAGGCTGGCTGGTCTGATCACCCATGCCCAGTGGTGGAAGCGACCATCTTACATGCTCGGGTAGCAGCATTGAGCATTGGACTGATGGGAGGGGAAAGTCAGCTAAATGCTTGGAGCATAAAGTGGGGAGCTGAAAATTGTGGGGAGCACCATAAAATACAACTGTGTTCAAGGAGATGATGTGGGAGGCAAGGTGCATAGTCAGAGCAAAGCAGTTAAATAACCAATGTGCATACCTTAATTTAAAAATCATTTATTGCTTAAAAATGTCACCCATCATCAGCCTTTAGCAAGTTGTAATCTTTCTGCTGGTGGAGGGAGGGGTCTTTCCCTGAGGTTGATGGCCACTGACTGATGAGGGGGTGGTTGCTGAAGGCTGCAGCAATTCCCTTGAAACAAGACAGCAGTGAAGTTTGCCACCTCAACTGACTCTTCCTTTCATAAAAGATTTCTCAGTAGCATGTAATGCTGTTGATAAACCACAGTAGTAAAACTTCCTTCAAAATTGGAGTCACCTCTCAAAGCCACTGCTTTATCTGCTAAGTTTATGTAAAATTCTAAATCCTTTATTATCATTTTAACAATGTTCACAGCCTTTTCACCAAAAGTCGATTTCATCTCAAGAAACCACTTTATTTGCTCCTCCCTAAGAAGCAACTCCTCACACATTGGAAGTTCTAGCGTGAAATTGTAGCAATTCACTCGAAGCTCAGGCTCCACTTCTGATTCTAGTCCTCTTCCTGTTCTCACCACATCTGCAGTTACTTCCTCCGCTTGAGTCTTAAACCCCTCAACGGCACCATGAGGGTCGGAATCAGCTCCTTCCAAACTCCTTGACCTCTGCCCACAACCATGACTATTCTTCATGACATCTAGAGGGGTGAATCATTTCCAGAAGGCTTTCAATTTACTCTGCCCAGATCCATCAGAGAAAGCACTTTCTATGGCAGCTGTAACTGTATGAAATGTGTTTCTTAAATAGTAGCATTTGAAATTTGAGGCTACTCCTTGATCCATAGGCTTCAGAATAGATACTATGTTAGCATGGAAATGACATTAATCTCCTTGTATATTTTCATCAGAGACCTTGGGTGACCCGTTGCACTGTCAGTGAGCAGTAATACATGAAAAGAATCTTTTTTCCTGAGCAGTAGCTTTCAATAGTGGGCTTAAAATATTCTGTAAACCGTGCTGTAAACACAGATGTGCTGTGATCCAGGCTTTGTTGTTCCACTTATAGAGGACAGGCAGAGTAGATTTAGCATGCTTCTTTTTTTTTAGGATATAAAAGTACAAGTTTATTTTATTTTAGAGAGAGGGAAGAGAGTAGGGGTAAAGAGATACTTGAGGGAGAGAATAGAGAGCAGACAGCAGGGAGTGGGAAATGGAAAGATGGGGGGGGCAACGGAGAGAGAGAATGGCGCGGCAGCCCAAAGAAAGAAAGGACGAATGCTGGAAAAGGAAGATTTCCAGGATGGTACGCGAGCACTGTCTCCAACCTAAAGTCACCAGCTGCATTAGCCTCTAACAAGAGAATCAGCCCAAGCTTTGAAGCCAGACACTGACTTCTCCTCTCTAGCTATGAAAGTCCCAAGGGCATCTTCTTCCAATGGAAGGCGATCGCATCCACAGTTGGGCTTTCTCTTCATTCATGAACACATGCTTTTATTATTTCATTTCATTTCATTATTAACTGTGAATATACTTTAGTCATTTTTGTTTTCACTCAAAACTCTGGGAATCAAAATTAACATCCTTGCCCGAGAGCTTCTTATAGACACCAGAAAAGGTTTCAGCCTTGTGCTCCATGTGGTTCTGCTGGGCCTTGACCAAGTGCACCTTTAAAAGCCGACTGCTGTCCAGCTTCACACAGACTCTCCTGCCCAGAATTTCCTCTGAAGATCAAGTCCCCAAGGATCGCATGGTGCACAGCTGTCAGAGTGTGGTTCCTGGGACGCTTTTGCTTATTCTTTGTATGGCTTTTTCAAGTTGGCTTAGGCAGAATTCTCCTCTGGGCAATGAAGGCAATGTGCTTCCCACGGAACTTTTTTCTTCAATTCACATACTAACTGGACTTGAATTTTCTGGAAAGATTTTACTTGAGGAATGGGAACAAAGATTATGATAGCTTTCCGACCACTACCAACTTCAGTTTCCTTGGCTGCCATTATATTCAGCTCCCAGAGCTGAGCTTTGAGGTCCAAGTTCATCTCCAGCTCCAGCAGGGCCTGGGAAATGCTGACTTGAACTCATCTGGCTTCTCACCATTGGGCTTCACAACCTTGGCACTGGAGCTGAACGTGGCCTCCTCCTTGCTGAGTGCTGGCTGAGGAAGGGGGCCCAAGTCTCAACACATGCTTTTAGAAAAATGGCACCAATAGACTTTCTTGATGTAGGGTTTCCACAAGTGTTCAATTTATTAAAAAATGCAATTTCTTTGAAGTACATCAAAGGAAAGCACAATAAAATGAGGTATGCCTTACAGTGCATCTTATAAGGGTACATGTGAAATTTACTAGGCATGGAATATAAATGTCTAAACACAATAACTAAGAAAATGCCGTGAAGGCTCTGTTAACCAGTTGATGAAAATATTTTAAATTGTATATAAAACGAGTACATTGTAGCCCATGATTACATTAATGTATACAGCTATGATTTAATAAAATTTTTTTTAAAAAATGAGGTATGCCAATACCTCCTGAATGACCCACCTGACGCTCTTTTACAATTTATTTATCTATTTTTTTGGTAAGTAGGGGTACACTCTTAATGATGAAAGTATAGTACAATAAATACATAAACCAGTAACACAGTCAAGTACTACATGCTCTGCACACTGTACACGACCGGCAGCGCAGTAGCTGTCACCACACACACAGTAATGTGCTGCATCACAATGACAGCTGTGACAGAATAGATGACAGCATAGGCAACGGGGATATTTCAGCTCCATTGTAATCAGCCCGTCGTTGACCAAAATGTCATTACATGGCATAGGACTATATTTATTATCTGTAGAAATGAGACTATTTGAGGTTAATTAGGGCTATTTCCCTATTGCTTTTTTTTGAACTGTAGAAATCTAAATTAACTAATATTCTTGTAAGCCTTTTTCACAGATATTTTCTCCTAAAAATCTAGTAAGAAAGTATAGTTATTATTCCTATGATACAAATAGGGAACCTATATTTTCGTGTAAGATAAAACTGGAACGTGAACTTGAATTTCCTTACTCTAAATCCCTTGTTGCCTTTTGTTTCTTTGAGGCATTTAAAACAACAGTAAGTTCATTTTATTGAATGTCTATTCCTGGAAAGCAAGTTGGTAGCAGGTAATCTATTTTTAAAATAAAGAAATAGAGCCTGAGCTAGAGTGAAGCCTCCTCTCTACCAAAAATAGAAAAACTATCCAGGCATTATGGTAGGGCATTGTGGAGTCCCAGGTAGTTGGGAGGCTGAGGCAAGAAAATCACTTGAGCCCAAGAGTTTGAAGTTGGACTAAAAAAATTACTGGTAGTAAAATATTTTATTTTCTTCCAATTTTGAATTTTAAAAATAAAATGTTGTTAGAAACAAGTTGAAAAGTAGGAATGAAGTGACATATTCACAGATAGTCTAAAAAGAATTGGTTTTTCCTTGAGATGTGCCTTGCTTTCTTCATTGTTAATGCAAAAAAACAAAGAAGCAAATGAAAATATATTTGTTCTGTGCTCGCTTCAGCAGCATATATACTAAAATTGGAGTGATACAGAGAAGATTAGCATGGCCCCTGGGCAAGGATGACACCCAAATTTGTGAAGTGTTCCATATTTTTCAGCCCTACTATGAAGCCAATGTATAGCTTTCATATTAAAGCTATAACCCTTGCTAGAGCCGCGAGCCTCCCGCTGGCGGTTGGTGGCCGGAGAGGAGTTCCCCTGCTCTGGGCAGCCACAGAAGTACTTGCTAGAGCCTTGCACACCCCTGCGGGTGGTGGCGGACAACTCCCCCACTCTGGGAGGGCCCAGAACTGCTTGCTAGAGCCACGTACCCCACAGGCGGCAGAGTAGATCCCTGCTCCTGGGCTCTGGGCAGGCGCAAAACTGCTTGCCAGAGCTGCACACTTCCTGCTGGTAGCAGGTGGCAGCAGAGGACTTACCCTGCTCCGGGTAGGCGCAGAATCACTTGCTAGAGCCCTGCGCACCCCTGCAGGTGGCAGTGGACAAGTCCCTCACTCTGGGAGGGCCCAGAACTGCTTGCTAGGGCCATGCATCCCACAGGTGGCCGAGGAGATCCCCACTTCAGGGCTCTGGGTGGGCCCAGAACTGCTTGCTAGTGCCACGGGTGTCCCACGGGCAGTGGTGAAGAAGTCCTCCATTCCAGGCAGACCCCAAACAGCCTTATAGAGACACTCACACCCCACGGGGGCCAGCAGAGGAGTTCCCTGCTCCAGGCACCTGTGCTGGGTGGGCCCAGAATTGCTTGCTAGAGCCACACGCACCCTGTAGGAGGCGGTGGAGGAGTCTAGCACTCTGAGTGGGCCAAGAACTGTTTGTTAGAGCCACGTGTGTCCCACAGACGGAGGTGGAGGAGTTCCCCACTCCGGGATCCCAGGCTGGGAGGGAATAGATCGGCTTGCTAGTGCCGCACGCGTCCAACAGGCCATGGTGAAGGAGTCCTCCACTCCCCCCAGCAACTCTGGTGGGGCCGAACTAAGACTGATCTGGTTGCTTGCGTACCCTACACTACCGCTGCCATTCCCCCACCCCCTGGCTGCTCCAGGGTGCTGAACTAGGACTGATCCAGCTACTGCTGGTCTCCTGCCCCCTGGTTGCCCCAGTAGGCTGAACGATGTTTAATCCGGCCACGCACACTCCCGTGCAGCTGCTGCCGTTCCACTGCACCCCAGTTGCCCCAGCACCTGAGAACTGGGAGTAGACAACAGACACGCTCTGCCTGTCTCGCTGGGCAACCAGAAGAGGCCACCAACTGAACAGTTCTGATAAGGCCTCCAAACAAGGTAAACTCAGAATGGGGCAGAATCAGCGGAAAAACTCTGGCAACTCGAATAACCAGAATAGATCAACTCCCCCAAGGAAAAATGGGGCAGACGTAATTGAAGACCCCATCCACAAACAAATGGCTGAAATGTCAGAAATCAAGTTCAGAACGTGGATAGCAAATAAGATTAACAGAATGGAAGAAAGGAAGGAAGTAGAAGTTCAAAAAATGATTCAAAAATCTCTCAAGAAATTATTCAAAACATTTCTCAAGAAATTATTCAAAAGATATCCCAAGAAATCATTCAAAAGATGTATCAAGAACTCAACAATTTCAAAGATAAAATGATCAAAGATTTTGAAACACTGAGACAAGAGGTTGCAGCCCTCAAGGATCTGAAAGACACAGTGGAATCCCTCCGTAACAGAGTGGAACACGCAGAAGAAAGGATCTCTGATTCTGAAGACAAAGCTTTTGAAGAAGCCCAGGAATGAAAAGATCAAAAGAAATGGAGAGTAAAAA
>NW_003852412.1:24560905-24562492 GCF_000181295.1 Otolemur garnettii
GGATTGTGTGTGAAAACACCACACTGTACCCTAGAAGTGCATTAATGTACACAGTTACCATTTAATAAAAAAATAAAAAAAAAATTAAAGCTATAACCCAACTATAGCCCTAGAAGGAGGGGTAAGAGGAGAGGGACCCCACGGGAGGGAAGAGGATGGGGGGAGGGAAGGTAATTGGTGGGACCACACCTAAGGTGCATCTTATAAGGGTACATGTGAAATTTACTAAGTGCAGAATATAAATGTCTTAACACAATAACTAAGAAAATGCCGTTATGGCTGTGTTAACCAGTTTGATGAAACTATTTCAAATGGTATATAAAACCAGCACATTGTATCCCATGATTGCATTAATGTACACAGCTGTGATTTAATACAATAAAACTTAAAAAAGGGAAATATACTTATTCTATACCTCAAGTACACATCGTTGGAGATTTTTATGGAGTTAAAGAAAACAGAAAAAGGGAATGGGATATTTGGCTTCCAAAACAGTCCTTTCGACATTAATTTCCCCATATTAAATTCTCTTAACTTCACATTTTTGAAATTGTGTTCCTTTTCAGACAAATAGAGTGTAGTTAATAAATCAATTTTATTTGCTTTTTAATTTTTTTTTCTTTGAACAGGGTCTCACTCGTTGCCAGGTTAGAGTGGGGGCATCAGCCTAGCTCACAGCAATTACCAGCTCCTGAGTTGAAGTGATCCTCCTGCCTCAGCCTCCCGAACTTCTTCTATTTTTAGCAGAGATGGGGTCTGGCTCTTGCTCAGGCTGGTTTCCCCCTCCCAAGCTCAGGTGATTCCCCCACCCCCACCCCCGCCTCGGCTTCCCCAGTGTTGGGATTGCAGGCGTGAGCCAAGGCGCCTGGCCCAGTGAATCAGTGTTAAGGGCATGTGTTGAGTCTCCACCTGTGTTTCGGGGGGTGCTTCCTCTCTTAGTTTCATTACAGGGGTCGCACTGGCTCCAAACTCACAGAGAGATTAGCACAGAACCTTCCTCTGCGGAGCCGTTGGTTAGGAATGGATGCCTCAGAGGCAGTGCCAAAAGCTGCCAAAATGATTCTGAGCCACGGAAAGAGTCCTCATCCGTGCCTCACGGGACTGACCGCTGGCCTCACCTCTTCCCCAGGCTGTCCCGTCTCTAACGCCTTCTCATTAGTTTTACCCACCCGAATCCTGGTAGACATTGTCAAATGTTTCTTCTTTCTAAGAGAGTCTGTCCTCTAACATTTCTTGCCATCTGTAGCCATTTCGCAACATTTCTGGGAAGAGTAAGGTTAGACGTTTCCACTTCTGTCATCCCGCTGGTGCACCGTCACCGGCCTCTACTCTGCTCCTCTGTGGGACTCTCCGCAAAGCCCGGGGCCTCTGGATCCGCCTGCGCCGGCTCTTTCCGTGCCTCCCGGCCCTGCGCTCACTCCGGGGTGGTCCTCCTCCCTCCCACCCTGGTCCTACTCCCTTCCCAGTGCCCCTCCCTCCCCATCCTCCTCCCACCCTGATCCTCCTCCCACCCCGGTCCTACTCCCTTCCCAGTGCTCCTCCCTCCCCATCCTCCTCCCACCCTGGTCCTCCTCCCACCCTGGTCCT
>NW_003852412.1:24565128-24582919 GCF_000181295.1 Otolemur garnettii
GTCCTCCTCCCACCCTGGTCCTCCTCCCACCCCAGTCCTACTCCCTTCCCAGTGCCTCTCTCTCCCCATCTTCCTCCCACCATGGTCCTCCTCCCACCCTGGTCCTCCTCCCACCCTGGTCCTCTTGCTGCTCAGGCTGGAATGTAGGTCGCCCCTAAGCCTTGGTCCTTGTTGCCCACCCTGGACAGCCGCTCCCGGGTTCATTCAGCTTCTCCTGGGATCTCTGCGCACCCACAACTCTCCACACTCTATCTTCCCCTCTTCTGGTCTTTAGAGCTGAATCTGTGCGTTTTCCCAAATGAGAGCTCCGCATATTCATGGGGTTGTGCCGCAGGACCAGCATTCTGAAAACCAACTTTTCTTTCTTCTGCAAATTTTTCTTCTCTCTCTGCCTTGCTCAGACCCTTCCTGGGTACACGGCGTCACCATCTCCCTGTCCAGCCAGGACTGAAGACATCTCTGATGTTCGCATCCACCCAAGCCCCCGCTTTGAGTTGTTCAGTCTGTTTCTAAAATTCATCCGTTCTTCTCTCTCTCCTCTGGTCCGCCCTAGCTCAGGGCCATGGGTGTTCTGGGCAATACTGCTGGCACCTAACATGTCCCCCCACCTCCCAGTCATTCCACTTCAAATATATCCTGATGATCTGTAGGCCCTGGAACTGTTATCTCCAATCAATGATGATACAGAATTCAATGGGAAACATTACATAACATTTTTGGCAGGAAAAAACGAACACTTCTCTGTTGAGATTACATAAACCCTAATCTGTCCTCTATATGATTTTAAGCCACAAGAGTATCTAAAGTGAAAAAATGTTCGGCAGGGGGCTGTGGGTCACACCTGTAATCCCAGCACTCCAGAAGGCCCAGGTGGGTGGATCGCTTGAGCTCAGGAGTTTGAGATCACCCTGAGCAAGAGCAAGACCAAGACCACATCTCTATCAAAAATAGAAAAAAGAAAAAAAATAACTACCTGGGTATATTGGTGGGTGCTTCTAGTCCCAGCTACTTGAGAGACTGAGGTGAAAGGATTTGAACCCAAGAGTTTGAGGTTGCTGTGAGCTATGGCACCACCTCTCTGTACCCAGGGTGAAGAAAAAAAAAAGAAAAAAGAAAGAGAAAAGTAAAGAAAAAATGTCCCATTATTCTTCTGCTTCCAACTTCTCAATAGTCCTTTGTTGTCTGCAGAATCAAGACAGGGAGAGCAGGTCTTCCACTCAGCCCCATCTCCTGCCTACCTTGTTTCCACTCGGGCCTCATTCCGGCTTCGCTAATTCAAGTCTGTTTAATTTCCAGGGACCACGATACTCTTCAGTAACTCTGGGCTTTGTACGTGCAGGTTGTTTTTCTGCCCAGAACACCTTCTCCCCTCCTGTTCCTTGCCTGTCAGTGGTCTCTTCACCCTTCATTATTTTCCTCCTCTTCCCCCTCTAGGCTCCTGTGCTACCAGTCTCCTCAAAGTAAGCCAACCCTTCCCAAAGTCCTTTTAAGCCTTTGAAATTGCTCTTTCTTGTCTGGTTGGGGCGGTGGGGAGGGGGGTCTTTGGAGACACAGTTCTGTCTGTCTTGAACGCTTCTTCCCTGCTCAGCTTGCCTTGACACTCACCTAGCCCTGCATGTTCAGTTTAGATATCTCCTGCTCTGTACTCAGACCAGAGCATGCTGACCACTTTCACAGCCCTGTACTGTACAGTGGTTTTGTTTAAATCTGTTTTCTTTTTTGATTTGCAGTATTCACTGGGGCAATGTTGCCTACCGTAGGAGATAAAACTCCTACATCAGAGCAGCTCAGTACAATAGAGGTTTCTTTCTTTCTCATAAGATGTACAGAACAGATGTTCCTAATTGTCGGGTGGCTCAACTCCAGGCATGAGTCAGGGTCCTAAATTCCACCGTGTGGTTCAACCAGTTTCAATACATGTTTATTTTGAAAAGAAGAAGGAAGATTTACTGGCCAAGCCTGCTGGTGCCACACATGACCTCTGCCACAAGTCACTGGCCTCAGCCACATGGCCACACCCGATTATAAAAGGAACTGGAAAAGTCATCACACAGCGCACCTAGGAAGGGAAGGGAATGGTTCAGCATGCCGTGGTCTAGACCCTGCTCCAGCTGGGCTCGTTTTTTTCTATCACCAAAGCCTGGTATGGACGTGACCCATAACTGTTGGATGAATGAGTGGAAAGCAATGGATTTTATAATCTTTAGCATAGACCAGATTAGTTGGATAATGCATAAAATAGAAGCCCCTGAAAAATCCAGGCAGTTCCGAGAACCAGAATAGATTATTAAGGAATTGAAAATTCAGCCTCCATAGAAAGGTTCTAGATTGAACCTTTGAAGTGATACAACTTGAGGGGGAAAAAAACATGCTCTTAAAAGTTTTCAGAGTCTACAAAGTGCTTCAATTATTATAGATATCCTACCACTAAGCTTTACTTGTTAACATTAAAGATTCTTTTCTTTAGTACAACTAAAGATTGCAAATAAGAATAGTACTTATAATGACTTGATTTTTTAATTTAAATTTTTTAAAAAAGATTTGCTAGGCTTGGCGCCTGTGGCTCAAGTGGCTAAGGCGCCAGCCACGTACACCTAAGGTGGTGTGTTCAAATCCAGCCCGGGCCCGCCAAACAACAATGATGGCTGCAACAAAAAAATAGCTGGGCATTGTGGTGGGCGTCTGTGGTCCCAGCTACTTGGGAGGCCAAGACAGGAATCTCACTTGAGTGCAGGAGTTGGAGGTTGCTGTGAGCTGTGATGTCACAGCACTCCACCCAGGGGGACAACTTGAGGCTCTGTCTCCAAAAAAAAAAAAGATTTGCTGAAGATGGTCATGATAAGTAGATCTCAACTAACATCTGCTCTATGGATCTGTGAAAATGCCAGGCAAGCAGAGATTGATCTTTTTTTTTTTCTATTGTAGAAGAGGAAGTTAACTTTTAAGGTAATAAAATAAAATGTATCCTAGGACTGTGGGAGGGGGGAGGGTCCTTGAACTCAGTATTTCAACCTGAGCAACAGCTAAACCCTGTCTCTTCTAAAAATAGAAAAATTAGCCAGGCGGGGTGGCAGGTGCCTGTAGTCCCATACTGGAGAAGCTGAGGCAGGAAGAGCTCTTAAACCCAGGAGTTTGAGGTTGTTGTGAGTAAGGCTGATACTATGGCACTCTAGCCTGGGTCACACACTTGGACTTTGTCTCCAAAAAAAAAGTGATATAAGAATTCACTTGCAATGCTGGTAATGAGGTCTTTTTCTGCCCACTTTTACTACATCCAGTAAAGAGCAAAGGAGTTAGGTGTATGGAACTAGGGCAGAATTTCTGTGTCATTCAATTACTTCCAAGTAGGTCTTTCTCTGACATGAAAGAGTTAGAAAAAAGTAAAAATAATAAAATTAAGAGAGCTCAATACCTTGTTGGTTTAAAATTGTGGGGTTGGGGTCTTAGTCCCAGAAGATATGTTCCATGATCATGGTCAGGGTTTTAGAGAGAAGCACTCGTTTTAAATCTGGCCTTACGTTAATGATGTGAATGACAAGTAAAAATATAAGAGAAAGTCACCAAACTTTAACTTTGAACATACTTTTCAAAATTTCTGGTGTGTATACTTTTTGTAAACATAGAGCCCGATTGCTGGGCGTGGTGGCTCACACCTATAATCTGAGCACTGTGGGAGGCTGAGGAGGGAGAATTGCTTGAGCTCAGGAGTTCGAGACTCGCCTGAGTGAGAATGAGACCTTGACTCATGAAAAAAATGGAAAAACCCAACCTATAGGCGAGCGCCTATAATCCTTCTTCCAGAGGCTGAGGCAAGGGGAATGCCCACAAGCCGGAGTGAGCTACCAAGCCACTGCACTCTGCTCAGGGGCATAGGGTGGGACTCTGTCTCCAAAAAAAAAAGGAAAGAAATAAAAAATAAGCAACAAAATAAAATTTAAAATACCAAAAAAAATTAAAAACATAGAGCCCAATGTTGCTTTGGTTTATCTCCTATAAAAGGTCTGTGAGTAAGCTTCGTACTTGGAAATAGCCCAGTACAATGAGAAGATTGCTGGGATGGGGATGGGGACACCTGGCTTCTCCTGCCAGTGATACTGGACTTTCAGGTTCTTGGTCTCAGTGATTTGAAGAATAAATCCACGGACCACAGATCAGTGGCAAGACAGAATTTATTTACAGAAAAAGAGTACAAAAACACTAAAGTTTCTGGTAAGGAGAGAAAACCCAAGTTGGGAGAGAAAAGCTCTCTCCGTCTCTCTCTGTTTAGTGGTATATATAGGTGCATGGGTTCCTTCTGTATGAGGCCGGGAAATGAATGGATACAGCTCCGTCTACTGGGGCAAGGTGAATGAATGTACTAATGAATGGACACAGTCCCTTCTGCTGGGGGCAAGGTGAATGAATGTACTAATGAATGGACACAGTCCCTTCCGCTGGGGGCAAGGTGAATGAATGTACTAATGAATGGACATAGTCCATTCAGGAACTGAGGCCTAGGAAACTTACATGAAATTGACCTAGGCATAGGAAATGGGGGTTCCCTATTTAGTCATAAGTGTAAGGGGAAGGAGACACCAAGGTGCCAGTGTCTCCCCAGCAGTTGTCTGGTCCCTTTGGCTACTGGAGCCTCCTCTGGGGGAGGGAGGCTCCCCCCCTTGCCTATGCTCCAGGCTGCTGGTTCCTCTGCCGGCTGCCACTGCACCAACACTGCCAAGGCTGAGGCCTGAGTCCTCCAGCCCAGCTGGGCTGAGCTGGCTGGGGTGCCACCTGTCCTGTATCACCAGTTCTGGCACAAGTCATGTAATCCTAACAAGTTTACAATTGAGTAAATCTAAAGTTTCATGGTTACAAATCCTTTGTACCTGAATTATAAGCAATAAAAGAATTTCATATATGAGCATTACAACATTGTGATTATAATTGAGACTTTGGGATCAGATAAAATTGAGTTTGCTTCCTGATCCTAACATAAGGAAAGTAAATCTCTCCAAATTTTAGGAAATGAGGATAATGGAGGTGTAATAAAGTGACTTCACATATCCTGACCCACTGCTCTGCAAATGGTTGGTTGAGAGTAAAATGAGATTGTTTCAGGGGTCCTCAAACTATGGCTCATGGGTCACATGCAGCTGACCGAGGACACTTATCTGGCCCACCGGGTGTTTTTGCCACTGCTGCCTGTCTTGCTTAGCAGCTGACTGGTCCCAGGGCCTGCAGTCTGGCCCTCCAACGGTCTGAGGGACAGAGAACTGGCCCCTGTTTAAAAAGTTTGAGGACTCCTACATGGGGCAGCACCTATGGCTCAAAGGAGTAGGGCGCCGGCCCTGTATGTTGGAGGTGGTGGGTTCAATACAGCCTTGGCCAAAAGCTGCAAAAAAAAAAAGAAAAAAAAACTGTATGTACAGGGCTGAGTCCCTTATTTGGCTATCTTACACATTTACAGATTATTATCATATACATTTTTTAAAAATTCCATGTATCTGGTGGCCCAAGTTAATCTGTGAGTAAAATACTTAGCATTAAAAAAATAGTCCTCCACAGGCTGGGGGTAGTGGCTCATGCCTATGATCCTAGCACTGTGGGAAGCTAGGTGGGTTCGATCGCCTGAGCTCAGGAGTTCAAGACCAGCCTGAGCAAAGTTAGACCCCCATCTCTGCAAATAGAAAAACTAGTGGAGCATTGTGGCAGGCACCTGTAGTCCCAGCTACTTAGGAGGCTGAGACAGAGGATCATTTGAGCCCAAGAGTTTGAGGTTGCTGTGAGCTATGACTCCACGACACTCTACCCATGGCAACAGAGTGAGACTCTGTCTCAAAAAAGAAAAAAAAAATAGTCCCCATGAATGCTGAACTTGCCAACAGACTCATACAATCACCATCAGAATATTACATAGCACATTTGACTTGACTCTCACTTTCTCAAGGAAAAAATTATTACCTTGAGAAAATGGGCTATGTGTATGCTAAAGCATGTCTTAGGTGTGAGATAGAGTTGTTTGTTCTGAAGTGGCTTTGGAATGAAATAAATCATTATCTCATTTCAAAGCAAACTTTACACAGTTACAAAAATTATTTTTTCTATACCATAGTTTCTTTATTGTCTCCAGTTTCAAAGATGTCAAATTTTGTATCTGAATTGATAGAATAAAAGAACTATAGGCACAGGAATCTTTAGTGCTAGATTGCTGAGCTAGTCACACACACAACTTACTTACAATGCAAAAACCAGACATTTCAATTACAGCCGTACATTCACTTTGGTTATAATGTAAAATCCATTATATCAACCACAACCACTGGCCAGAGAAAACCCTAAGTAATTAAACTTACTAATTTATTTCTACTAATGTTCACTCATTAATTATAAATAAAAACTTAAAAATAATAAGTGTCTTTCAACAATTGGAAGCATATTGCTAAGAAATTTACTCAGATAAATCAAAGGAATTTGTTCTATACTAATGGCTTTTCAATTTTACTCCTGGCTATTTCTTTCAAATTGCAGCAGAATGATAAAAGTTTGTTAGTGGGATTAAAGCCTCTTTATACAGTACGTGCCTTATAAGAAAGGCTAAAAGGAGGCTCGGTGCCTGTGGCTCAAGCGGCTAACACGCCAGCCACATACACCTGAGATGGTGGGTTCGAATCCAGCCTGGGCCCACCAAACAACAATGATGGCTGCAACTAAAAAATAGCCAGGCGTTGTAGTGGGCACCTATAGTCCCAGCTACTTGGAAGGTGGAAGAATCGCTTGAGCCCAGGAGTTGGAGGTTGCTGTGAGCTGTGATGCCACAGCACTCTACCCAGAGCAACAGCTTGAGGCTCTGTCTCAAAAAAAAAAAAAAAAAAAGAAAGAAAGAAAGGCTAAAAGGAAATGTTTAACAGACTAATATTGCTCTTAAAATATTTACTTTATTGGCCAGGCATGGTGGCTAACACCTGTAATCCTAGCTCTCTGGGAAGCTAAGATGGGTGAATTGCCTGAGCTCAGACGTTCAAGACCAACCTGAGCAAAAGCAGGACCCTGTCTGTACTAAAAATAGAAAAACTAGCTGGGCATTGTGGCAGGTGCCAGTAGTCCCAGCTACTCTGGAGGCTAAGGCAAGAGAATTGCTCAAGGCCAAGAGTTGAAGTTGCTGTGAACTATGATGCCATGACACTTGACCCAGGGTGATGGAGCGAAACACTGTCTCAAAAAAAAAATTACTTTCTTCAAATAAATGTTTACCTTCTAACAGAGTAATGCAAGGAACAAGGGGCTGAGGTGAAGAGAAATCACTATAAATTCTAGCCACATGTACATACAGATCACTCCCTCAATGCACGGAGCACATAGCATAGTACTGGGAATAATGTGGAAAACAAGGCACATACCACGTCTCCCTTCCCGGAGCTTAAATTCAAGTTGGAGCAATGTTTGCGAAACCAAATCCTAAGTTGTTTGATTGAAATTGTGAAAATGTCAGGAAGGACTCCAGAGAACTATGGTGGAGTATAATCAAGACAAACTCGGTTTGGGGGAGCAGGGCAGACTCTAAATGAAGTAGCACTGAGCAGTTTTAAAGGCTGATTTGGAATTAACTTAGAGAGGGGTGGGGCAGGAGGGAGCCGAGTGGGGGCCTGTGTCAAGCAGGGAAGTTAATGATCAGATCTGCATTCTAAAAATTTAGCCCATTCTGGCCGCCACGGAGGAGAGTTGTCTAGGGGAGACCAGACAGACTTCTCCACAGTGGCCCAAAGGGAATGAGGGTGGTGGCCTGAGCAGGACAGGGAAGGGGATGGAAAGTAGTAGGTGGATCCACGGCTGCTTTCTGAACGCCGGAAATTTTTCTTATTTCCTGTGAAATCAGTTATTCATTGTAAAGAATAGTTACCACATTTTAACTCAACACTTCCAGTGGGTGGTTTTTTAAGAGCACTTAGGTTCCAAAGTCCGCTTAAAAGTCTTTTCATTAACTAAAATTTTAGTTTTTTAAACTAAAAAATATGTTTTTAAAGAAAAAAATATAAAGTAAGTAATAAATGGTGGCATGTTCTACCATAGTAAAGAAAACGTTATTCGAATAACTGACATTTAGCAATCACCCCTCTAGAAAATGAATGATGACGGTAGTTGTGTTCATGTCCTGGGGTTGCTGTAACAAAGGGCTGGAGACTGTGGGGCTCAGACAACAGAATCCATTGTCTCACAGTCCTGAGAGCTAGAGGTGTGCACAGGCCTGGTCTCTGTCCTGCTGTCCGGCGCCCGCCGGGCATCTTTGGCACTCCCCGCTTCTGCCTCACCCAGGCAGGGCCTCGTCTTCACGTGGTGCTCTCCCCAGGTGCACGTCTACATTTCCCCCTTTGATAAGGACGGGAGTCGTGTTGGACCAGGGCCAATCCTACTACAGTGTGACCTCACCTTAACCAGTGACATCTGCCGGGACCCTGTTCCCAAATAAGGCCACATTCTGAGGTGCTGGAGGTTAGAACTTCGCCATGGGGATTTTTTGAGGGACACAATTCAACCCACAAGATCAGAGGTTCTGATGTTTGGACGTGTTCACCTCCGCAGTCGTCCTTACTTTGAGGTGAAATTTAAAAAGGCTCTTGCTACACATGAGACTCTATTCTGTTAAAGAGCAGACTTCTGTCTCGCTGGCCCTTACTGCCTTCGGAGGAGGACAGGACAGGAGGTGGCCCTGGCACCCAGTGCACAGGCCCCGCTTAAAGCAACAGCGACAGTCGGAATTCACCTTCCTAACACCAAACGTAGAAGGAGAGACGTATTTGTAAACCAAGGTAGCGTGCTTGCTTTGACTGAAAAGTTTTAGTCCTTTTCCCAACGTTCAGTCAGAATGCAAGTACAGACACCGGGACACGCAGGCCCTTCTCAGTTTAACACACACATCCAGCTGGGTGCCGGCAGTTAAAACGGCAGCCTCAAAAATAACCTGAGCGGCACTTTTTCTAGGAGTTGTTTGCGAACTTAATTGTCAGCTCTTGTACATACGAACTTTGTTACACAGTTTGGATTATTTCCTTAGAGTTGCTACAAATTGAAAATTGGGGGAAATGAGTGAACATAGGGAGGCACTGCTTTGCTAATAGTTTAGTTACTCTCTTTACTCCCTTCCAACTGAACGTTAAACTCCCTTGCTAATCTTCAGTCACAGGGGGCATGGCCTCGCCCACCTCACTATGCTGTTTTAAATACCTTCATTTGTAAAGGTGAACTTAATAAATACAAGTGGTAACAATTTAAGAATAATCCACTAATAATAATGAGAATAATTTGATTTCCTATATGATCTGCCCTTGGAATCATACAGACATCAGAGAGCCTTCATAAACATTAACTGGAACAAATGACATAGTTTCTCTTCTTTATAGAGTTTGCATTACAAACTTCATGGAACTGTAGAATTTAGGAGCTGGACGCAATTGTGGAGACTGTTCTGTCAGGGGATATTCAGGTGTGCTCAGCAAAGCCAGTGTTTCCAGAAGTCCCAAGGTGAGGAGGCAGGTGGGGCAGGGCAGGGTGGGGTGGGCTGAGGCCGGAGGCCTTGGGAAGGGAAGCAGGAGGAGAAAGATTCTGTCTCAGTCAGCTGACCCCCAGCCCAACCCAATCTGGGCAGTCTCCTCACATCTAAAGCAGCGGTTCTCAACCTATGGGTCTCAACCCACAGGAACTGTATTAGAAGGCAATGGCATTAGGAAGGTTGAGAACCACTGATCTAAAGGGTCTCACACTTTATAAGAGGGACAATTCAGACCTAACCAATTGTAACTGATTGAAACGTGTTTGGTCAGCCAAGTGAGCAGCAGAGCTGAGCTGGCGTCAAAGTTGTCTTCTTCTGTCAGTTCACATTAAGCCACATCTCTGCATTTCACATATAAATTCAAGAAGAAAAGCCCACCAAAGGTCCTTTTCTTTTTTTTTTATACTATTTCAAACCAAACTTGTTCACCAAAGGTCCTTTTAAGGCAACTGAGCTGTCTGCCTTGATCTGTTGAGTTTATGACTCAATGCCGGTCTTCATAAAAATAACCCAGGCCGAACGTGGAGCATTTTCAGCTCAGCCCTCTCAACATAACAAAAGCTTTTATGACATGAAGATGTAACTCTTATGAGTGAATAATAAAACTAGACCTCTATTCCTCACCTCCACTTCTTTTCTCTCAGTTCAGTGAAGAGCTCCTCATTTTAATTTTAATTTTAATTTTTTTTTAGAGACAGAGTCTCACTTTATTGCCCTCGGTAGAGCAATATGGCATCACAGCTCACAGCAACCTCCAACTCCAGTAACCTCATGAGTAGCTGGGACCACAGGGGCCATCACAATGCCCAGCTATGTTTTTGCAGTTTGGCCGGGGCTGGGTTCAAACCCACCACCCTCGGTATATGGGGCTGGTGCCCTACCCACTGAGCCACAGGTGCCACCTGAGCTCCTCCTTTTTAAAGGTCCAGTTAGCACAACTGAAGCTGATCAGATGAGAGAAGTGTTTTATCAAGTAAAATATTACATATAGTTAAAGTTCAAAGGGAATAATAAACTTCGTCGTATGCGAATGCTGTCGCACCAGACTGAAATAAAAATAAAAGTTTTTTTACAAAAAACTTTGTAAAAATTCACTCTATTAACAAATAGGCTATTTTAAATAAATATACTCAACCATGTTGTATTTTAATATAAGGAAGCACTTTCTTATAATTGTTCAAGTCGCCCTGGAAATGACCCTGTCCTCTTCTGCCCACTCCAGTGACACATCTGTGGTTAGGGCAGAGGCGTAGAGAGAAGTGAGTGAGGGGAAGGAAAGCAGACACTAGTCCTCTCTGCAGGGGAGAAGAGGAGCCAGTTAAAAATACAAAAGGGGCTGGGCACTGTGGCTCCCATCTGTAACCCCAGCACTCTGGGAGGCCGAGGCGGGAGGATGGCTTGAACTTAGGAGTTTGAGACCAGCCTGAGCAATAAAAGACCTTGTCTTTACAAAAAAATAGAAAAACTAACTGGGTCTTCGGGTGGACACCAGTAGTCCGGCTATTTTTGAGGCTAAGGCAGGTGGATTGCTCAAGCCCAGGAGTTGGAGGTTGCTGTGAGCTATGATGCCATAGCACTCTACCTAGCGTGACAGAATGACACTCTGTCTCCAAAAAAAAATACAAAAAAAAGAGTACCAGAGGATTGAGAGGATCAAGGAGTTGGATAGGAAAAACCCATTTCTTCACTCCCCCAGAGATTCCGGGCAGAGGTAACCGGGGTGGAAGAAAAGAGAAAAGGGAAGGGGAAGGGAGAGGCGGGCAGATGGGAGGCGGGCAGTGCAGAGAACAAGGCAGGCCACGTCTCTGCTTCTCCCGGACTCCTGGCTGTCCTCTCACCCAGGAACACCTTCAAATACGCTTGAGTGGAAAAGAGGAGTTTATTGGAAGGATAAAGAGATAGCCTGTGGTGGCCTCTAATCCCAGCACTCTGGGAGGCCGAGGCTGGTGGATTGCTTGAGCTCACCAGTTCAAGACCAACCTGGGCAAATGTGAGACCCTGTCTCTAATAAAATAGAAAAAACTGAGGCAAGAGGATCACTTGAGCCCAAGATACTCAGGGCAACAGCTTGAGACTCTGTCTAGGAAAGGAAAGAAATAACCTGTAGAAAGCACAGTCAGGCCACAGGAGGGCCCTGCAGGGGCAGACGCAGGCTCCAGGGAGGGGCCTCTGGGTTTGCTTGCTGTCTTCTTTGATTCCTCCCTCCCTTTTCTGCTGTTCCTCCCTGTCCCTCCCACCTCCCGCCCGGGATCCCCATTTCTTCTCTCTGTGTGCTTGTCACCCTTTTTCTAAGCTGCCCTCTGCTTGTCCATTCATTTGACAGACGAGCTTCCTGTAGTTCTTGAAATCTCTTCACTGCAAACAACCAGCAGTGGTTAACTGAAGTGCCTGTTCCCAGTTCCAGACTCTCTCAGGTTAAAATATTTAGCTGGCCTCACTTAGGGCAGGTGTCTGCCACTGGTTCCATTAGTTCTGGTCAATTAGTTCCATCTAATTGCCAAGGCAACTACTCCTATTGGGGAGTGGGGAGAGATACCAGAGAGGGGAGTTGAGGACTTGCTAAGCAACCAGATGTCTTCTACCCGCCCTTGTAACCCTGTCCTGAGTGCTCGCCTGGGGTCCTCAGTCTCCCGCCCGAATCACAAGAGTCTTCCACGTCCTGCTGTAGTGTTTCTCCTGGTGCCATTGCCATGGCTTGCATCAAAGCATGTTTATGAAAAAATTCAGAGACCTGGGCACTTACCCCAGACCTGTTCCAGACACTTTATGTGTTAAAGACATTTGGGTGTCTAGCTAGAAAAACTTAGTCCTAAGAAGACTGTATGTGTTGGAAAACATCTCTGAGTTTCAAATAAACTTTTGACAGACTAACTTCTGTTTTATAAAACATTTATAAATTGTAAAACACTAGTTGACAAAAAGCGTATAGCGCTCTCAAGATAAAAAATGTATTCATTTTAAAATTTCAGAAAGTAAAGAGAAGATGCTATTGTGCAAAAATTAATATGCAAAACTGTCCTCTTTATTACATGCCCTACCGTTTCCTTTGTGCAGCCCCATTTACTGTATGCGTGTAAGGAACCCAAGAAATCTGCATTAGTTTTAATCTTATTTCTGCCTCTTTCATCTCCATCTTGATGACTCCATATTCTGAGTTCATTTTCTCTTCTGAGTTCACTCCCAGCTCTATCTAGATAATCTTAACATCCCTATCTCAATGCAGCTATGCACTTATCTTATCACCAAAAGCAGCTGCTGCTCCCCTGTGACAGGCGTCCGTGACAAACGTGTGCCAGCCCTCCTTACCTACTGACTGATCATTAATGCACACTCTGTCTCTGAGCCCCTCCCTTGCTCTTCCTCTGAGCTTGTGCTTCTCAAATTTGGATACATTATTCCCCTAGGGATATACAATTTTAGATTTAGAAGCCATAAGATAAAGTTAACATTTCTGATTGAAGCAGGTATTTAACTGAGAATTTGTATAGGGGAGATTTAATAACTGGAAAGGAACTTAAAAAGTTATTTTTATCTTAAACATGAATATATTAAAGAGAAAGACACAAAATTCACATTAAATTTTAAGAAGAAAAGTGAACCTTCAAAAAATTTGTGCTCTGTTCTTCAAGTTTCCAAATAGGCACACTGTTTACTTGATAATGCATTATCAGCTTAGCTGATCTCGAAACACACACATACAGCAACTATGCAAATACCATTTAAACCATGAGAGAAGCTTACACAAAAATGCACATCAAGCCTCTAATACCATCCACCCTTTCTATCTGATTCTAACAGAGCCTCAAGGGTCTCCAGTTTTCAAGGGACTGGCGGGAGAGGGGAGAAAGTAATTTTATTTTCAAGTAAGTGTATCTTTCAGCAGATCTTCAGCAGAGTAAATATCCTCCGGAGCTGGTTTCATAATCGGTTCCTCCTATGAAGACCGGCTCTAACCAGTTCTTGGGAAATGTACTTACCGACGGGAGTTGCCCAACTGAGTTCAGTAGAGAAGAAAGTACATAGGCGGCGGAGGTCATGCCAGAGACTCTGCACCTATGCATATCTTTATGGATAAACTCATCCCGCGAACAATGCCACAGACTTATTATTGAGATCCAGATAGCACAATCCAAAGAGCTCAAGGCATTCTTCATAAAAACTTAAAAGTAAACAATGATGTTCATTCTTCTCTGGCTGGCAGAGTGAAAATTACCTCTGTGGGGGCTGGCCATACAGAAAGCTGGGCAGACAGCTGCCCACACAGCATAATTTGAGGGGAGCCACGAGGTCCTGCGTGTTGGAGAATATTTTCCTCGTTGGTTGCTCAGAATGAGCTTCCCCAGATTCCGGGCCTTCATTCCCACCTTTAGTCACCAATGAGCTAGATACTACGTAAAGGTAGTATGTCCCCAAAGTCACTGTGGAAACCTGCACTTGGATGATTGAGGACGGGGTGCTGGGTTTTTCCTCCACTTATATGAAACAATAAAACATTAATATATATGATGTGAATTAATTTAGCTGGATTAACTGTCAACCTGGATGATGGATACTAGGACTCCAATGGCATGTGACATAAAACGATCAGTTTTTATGAGTTGGTGCATGAAGTTCATAGGCTTGTGCCCTGTGAACCCGAAGACCTGGTTGGGCCCAGCAGAGGGCACCCTAGGAAACCGGCAGAAGGCAACTAGATGTGTAAAGACAGTCTTACAAAACCTAGACTTTTTCTCCTTTATAATTTTTACTAAGCCAGTCCTACTCACCAAGGAGCAAACTGGACAACATTAAGGTTAACTGACTGTCATGGTCACAGTCACCATCGCCATCACCCCGAGGAGTCATACACAAGTTCTCAGTTGCCTCTGATAGATCAGTCCTTTCATCCCTCCAGTGGGTAACACAGAGGGGCTTAGACAGGCACAGAGGGGACTTGAGACTGATCAGCAGAAGCCTGGGATGTGGTAAAAGGCAGTAAGATAACACCCTCGGTGATTCCCATACGGAAGGTTGCTGCGGTGGACCCTGAATTCCTTTTCCCTCTGACACTGATATATAGAAACTGACAGATGGGGCCAAATCAGTTAGCTCACAGAGAGCCAGAGGACAACTCGTGCACAGAGCATATTACGTTGTTCCTGAGGGAAAGCACAGAGTCGAGTTTAGGCTCACAAAGACGACCCCAAAACAGGCTAAAGGGTATGCTTGCTGGACACCAAGGAATAGAAAATGAGCCTTGAAAAATTATCAAAACAAAATTAATAACCGGTGATTATGTAGAGTAAAATTGAGTATCCAGTATAACTTAATATAGCCAGTGACCTTTTCCTCACAAATTCTTTCTCCAAGAAACATTAAAATAACTTTTCTAGCCAGGTGTGGTGGTGTGCCCCTGTAGTCCCAGCTACTCAGGAGGCTGAGATGGGAAGATCACTTGAGCCCAAGAGTTTGAAGCCAGCTTGGGCAACATAGTGCGATCCTGTCTCTATAAAAGTAACAATAATAATTTTTCTTTAACAATGATCCTATGTTCTGACAAAAACAAGTACAAAAATATTAAACTTTGATAAGAAAAGAGGATATAGGTAAGATCAAGGCCTGGCACTGTCCCTGTCTCTGCACTTATCATGCCTTTTTTGTCTGTCTCCTGCCACCGTACAGTAAATTTTCTGTGTGGCAGAACCAAAGTGCTTGGGTTTAGGAATAGGCCAAATCCATTCAGGCTGAGGCAGGACCTGAGTACTGGGACAATTAGAGATCACAGGAGGAAGTCCGGGCAAGGTGATGGAACCTGGTGGCATCAGCGTGCTCACAGGCCACCGTCAGTAATACCTGGAAGGAAGTTCTGGAGCACCACCTCCGTCAGATGGCAGGAGCCCGGGACAGGAAATCCAGAGGGGCAGCACAAACACCCACATGTGCGCGGAAAGATAAGCTAGAAGAGTTGGCCAGCAGGGAGCAGAATGCCGGCCGAGGGTGGATTTCAGGAAAGGTTACAGTCTCTGAGAAGTCATCCCCATGAACAGGGCAGGGGCCACGTCCCACAGAATAAAATTATCAAGCTGAGTATAGATACATCTAGAAGCGGGAACTTCGGAAACTAGGTTAAGTGGCAAAGGAGGTTAGGTCTCATTAACAAGGCGAATGACAAGAGCGATGCAAGTGTGATTTGTCCATTTTACATGTCAGGAAGCTGAGGCTCAGTGAAACATGTCAAAGGCCACACCAGTTAATTTAAAAATGAAGCCTGCCTAAAGTCACTTCGGTCTATAGCTCTTAAAAGCTCAGTTTCCAGCGCTGGTAACTTGAGTTTGAATTCTTTAGACATCTTGGAGCACTGGGCTAGAACTCCTCAAATCAGCAACTAAATGCCTCCAGCGCTGGGGTGGGGTGGGGTGGGGTGGGGGATTGAAACCTTAGCAGTGGTTCTCGACCTGACCTGCAGTGGTTTTTTTTTTCTCTGTGGCGTCACAGCTCACAGCAACCTCCAGCTCTTGGGTTTAGGTGATTCTCTTGCCTCAGCCTCCCTAGTAGCTGGGACTACAGGTGCCCGACACAACACTCAGCTATCTTTTTTGTTGTTGTTGCAGTTTGGCCGGGACTGGGTTTGAACCTGCCACCCTGTGTATATGTGGCTGGTGCCCTACTCACTGAGCCACAGGCGCCACCCTGACCTGCGGTGTTTTAAAAATACTGATACTCAGGTTCTGCCACCAGAGATGATAATTTAATTAATCTGAGCTGTGGCCTATGCATCAACATTAGTAAAAGTTCCCTCAGAGGATTCGAATGTGTATCCGAGCTGGAAACTACTGGCTAGAAACAGAAGTCAAGAGGCCTGACTTGCTTGTGGGGAGGGCTGTGGTGGCCATGCTTATTATTTCCAATGTGATAGGAAAAATACTAGAAGACTTGTGGGCTTATATTTTTTTCTCGGACAAGTGGACCAGAACTGACTCTTGGCTTTTCCAGTTTAACCTTTTAGAAAATATGCCAAAAGTAAACAGGTGTGCAATTAACCTTGCAAATCAAATGGTTCCCTGTTCTTAGATCCTAAGTGCTGGTTGTATATGACCAAAGGCAAAGTTTGAGAATTTGATCTCCCAAATTGCGCATTACTATTCTATGCTTGGTTAAAACTCTTACATTACCCCACAATGGAATGTGACCCAGCTAAAGAAGAAAACAAAAACATTTGATGGCTTTCATTAGTGATGGGACTGGAGAGGAACTGTGGAATCTCAAAACAACTAGCAGTTGCCCCAAACTATTTGAGGCCTCATTCATGTTGTGGTTACCAATGCTGATGCCCCCCAAAGATAGAGTAGATGTGTAATTTCTGGATGTGTAAATTCTAGAGGTTTCATGTATTTGGACAAATTATGGAACTTGTTTTTCATTTAAAGTACATACCTAAAACAGTAAATTCAACAAGTCCCCTAACCCCTAACTTCCATTATCAGAATTGTTCACAGCTCCGTAATAGAGAACGAGTTACTAGACAAGTACACACGGTCTAGTCTAGTGACTGTACATCCTCATTGGCCCAGGGCAGCCCTCATTTACTCCTGTTGTTCCAGAATAATTATTAATAACACCCTCTCTCACTCTCTAAAATGTTTCAGTTTGCATTATAAATTATCTGCCCACCCTTACACGTAGCTCACTCAATCTGCCCTTCCTCTCACTACTGCTAGAGGGATACATTGTGATTGGATTGTGGTCTCTGTAACTCTAAAACTGACTAACTCTATAGGAAAGCCATCCAAAATAATTGAACTAACTCTATTTGAAGCCATCCAAATATAATCAGTCGGTCAACTCTTTGAAAACGTAATGATGAAGTTTTAAAAAAAAATTTTTTTTGAGACAAAGCCTCACTATGTCACCCTCAATAGAGGGCCATGGCATCAAAACTCACAGCATCCTCCAACTCCTGGGCTCAAGTGATTCTCTTGCCTCAGCTTCCCAAGCAGCTGGGACTACAGGCTCCTGCTACAATGCCCAGCTAGTTTTTGTTGCAGTTATCATTGTTAGTGAGCTGGCCCAGGCCGGGTTCAAACCCACCACCTTCGGTGTCTTGTGGATGGTGCTGTAACCACTGTGCTATGGGTGCCAAGCCTTAAAAAATGCTTTTTTGAAGCACTTCATTAAGATAGAAAATTTCATTAATCAAAAGTAAAAGGCTTTGGGCTTGGCGCCCATAGCTCAACCGGCTAAGGCGCTAGCCACGTACACCTAAGGTGGCGGGTTCGAATCCCCAGCCCAGAC
>NW_003852412.1:24583128-24639183 GCF_000181295.1 Otolemur garnettii
AAAGGGCTTTGTACTTCCTGACTGGGGACCCATCTTCTTTATTTGTTTCTGCTAACAACCAGCCATACAACCTCGACCAAGAAGTTTACACTTTCTGGTTCAAGTTTTCTCATATGCAAAAAGTGGTTTGAACTAAGTGGTAATCACCTTTCTGAGCTGCAATACTGTAAGTCTGGATTCTACACTTGCTGACTCTACACTGCACCGTCTGTATTAAACTAAGCTCATAGGCTCAGTGCCTGTGGCTCAAGCGGCTAAGGTGCTAGTCACATACACCTGAGCTGGTGGGTTGGAATCCAGCCCAGGCCTGCCAAACAACGAGGGCTGCAATCAAAAAATAGCCAGGCATTGTAGTGGGTGCCTGTAGTCCCAACTACTTGGGAGGTGGAGGCAGGAGAATCACTTGAGCCCAGGAGTTGGAGGTTGCTGTGAGCTGCGATGCCACGGTACTCTACCCAGGGGGACAGCTTGAGGCTCTGTGTCCAAAAACAAAAACAAAAAAACCAAGCTCATAAATAAACTAACACCAAATTTGTGATATTAACTTTATTCAGCAACTACTTTAACATCACAACCTATATGTGTGATAATTAATTTTTTTCTTTTTTTTAATTTTTCTGACCCTCTTTATTTTTTTTTAATTTATTTTCCTTACATATACATGTGTATATTAGGTTTCCACTTTTGCCTTCACAGAATTAAAAGGCTAAATTTAATGACAATAATAATATTTAACATAAGGACTGAGAACAAAAGAAGATAAATACATGCAGAAATCAGACAATTGCTGCAGCGAAATGTTAGGCAATAATAATCGTAATAACGCAAAGAAAGTGACAGTCCCATTGTCAGATAGGAGTCTGTCTATTACAGAATACTTCGATCAGTTAACTTCTTATTTTGTTTTTTCCAAAGTCTCAAAAAAATAGACAAATAATATTTATAAGTAAAAGTAAAAGATAATTTTAAAAAAAGCAGATCATGCCAAATCTTATAGACAATAGAAAAAGAAATACTTCAAAATCATTCTACTTAATCTGGATACACCTGATATTAAAACTGGAGAAAATATATTATTATAAAAGGGAAATTACAAATGTATTTCACTTATACATGAGGATGCAATATGATAAACAACATATTAACATGTTGAATTAAAAATTAATGTTTAAGTAATGTACTTTGGTCAAAATTAAATACAATTTATATGAGAATTAGTCACTATTTTCTTTTCTTTTTTTCTTTTTTGAATACATAATCATTTATCACTTGTTTGTTACAGAATACACAAGACAAGATACAAATAGCAAACAAAATTTTTTTCCTTGTTATGTTTTTACCAAAGTCTAAAAAAAAGACAACTAATATGTATAAATAAAAGTAAAAAATAATTAAAAAAAAAACAAAAACAGATCACACCAAGTCTTATAGACAGTAGAAATAGAAATACTTCAAAATCATTCTACTTAGTCTGGATACCCCTGAAGTAAAATTAGGAAAAATACATTATTATAAAGGGGAAATTACAGACATATTTCACTGATGAATAAGGATACAATGTGATAAACAACGTATTGACATATTGAGTTAAAAATTGATGTTTAAGTAATATACGTTAATCAAAATTAAATCCAGTTTGTGTGAGAATTAGACATTATTATTTTTATATATATATATTTTGCCCACACCCCCTCACTCCTTCTCAATCTGATCTCCCCTTCCTCCATGCCCCACTATGTCATTAATTGTCATTAATTGTCTTCATATCAAAGTTGAATACATAGGATTCATGCTTCTCCATTCCTGTGATGCTTCACTAAGAATAATGTGTTCCACCTCCATCCAGGTTATTACAAATGTTGTAAAAGTCTTCATTTTTTTGATAGCTGAATAATATTCCATAGTATACATATACCACAACTTACCAATCCATTCCTAGGTTGAAGGACATTTAAGCTGTTTCCACGTTTTAGCAATTATAAATTGGGCTGCGATAAACAGCCTAGTACAAGTGTCTTTATAGTAAAAGGTTTTTTTTTCTTCTGGATAGATGCCCAATAGTGGGATTGCAGGATCAAATCGGAGGTCGAGGTTGAGTTCTTTACTGTTTCTCCATACTTCCTTCCAAAAACGTTGTATTAGTTTGCAGTCCCACTAGCAGTGCAAGAACGTTCCTTTCTCTCCACATCCACACCAGCATCTACAATTTTGAGATTTTGTGATGTAGGCCATTCTCACTGGGGTTAGATGATATCTCAGGGTGGTTTTAATTTGCATTTCTCTAATAATTAGAGATGAAGAGCATTTTTTCATATAGTTAGTAGCCATTCGCCTATTGGCTTTAGAGAAGATTCCGTTCATCTCTCTTCCCCATTGGTGTATGGGGTTGTTGGTTTTTTTTCTTGTAGATTAATTGAAGTTCTGCATAGATCCTGGTTATTAGATTTTTGTCAGATTCAAAACTCCATATAGCTAAGGCAGTCCTTAGTAATAAAAACAAAGCCAGGGGTATTACTTTACCAGATTTTAGGCTATACTACCAGGCCATAGTGGTCAAGACAATATGGTACTCACACAAAAATAGAGACACAGATATTTGGAATCGAATAGAAAACCTGCAAATGAAACCAACAACTTACAGCCACCTAACCTTCGATAAACCAAACAAGAGCATTCACTGGGGGAAAGACTCCCTATTTAATAAATGGTGCTGGGAGAATTGGGTATCTACATGTAAAAGACTGAAACTAGACCCGCACCTTTCTCCACTCACAAAAATTGATTCAAGATGGACAAAGGACTTAAATCTAAGGCATGAAACAATAAAAATCCTCAAAGAAAGAATTGGAAAAACACTGGAGGATATTGGCCTGGGGAAAAGAAGAAGGAGGAAGATTGCCATGGCAATAGCAACTACAGCAATACTAAACAAATGGGATCTTATGAAACTAAAAAGTTTCTGTACAGCAAAGGAGACAATAACCAGAGCAAATAGACAACCTACTCAATGGGAAAGGATATTTGCATATTAATTTTTTTCTTTTTCTTTTTTTTCTATGTTGCCTCAGTAGAGTGCTGTGGCATCACAGCTCATATCAATCTCAAACTCTCAGGCTTACCCAATTCTCTTGCCTCAGCCTCCCAAGTAGTTGGGACTACAGGCACCTGCCACAACGCCCAGCTATTTTGTTGTTGTTGTTGTTGTTGCAGTTGTCATTGTTGTTTAGCTGGCCCCAACTGGGTTTAAACCTCCAGTGTTGGTGTATGTGGCCATCACCCTACCCATTGAACTATGGATGCTACCCGTAATGAAATATTTTTGAAAATCATCTTGATTCTACCAGTTTTTAAGAAATGTTTATTATCGGGCGGTGCCTGTGGCTCAGTGGGTAGGGCACTGGCCCCATATACCGAGGGTAGCAGGTTCAAACCCAGCCCCTGCAACTGCAACAAAAAAATAGCCGGGCATTGTGGCAGGTGCCTGTGGTCCCAACTACTCAGGAGGCTGAGGCAAGAGAACCGCCTAAGTGGTTGGAGGTTGGAGTTGGAGGTTGCTGTGAGTTGTGTGATGCCATGGCACTCTACAGAGGGTGACAAAATGAGACTCTGTCTCTTAAAAAAAAAAAAAAGAAAAAGAAATGTTTATTATCTACACAACTCTGTGATAGGCACACAGATTCTCTACCAGTTGACTTTCTACTGTTAAATTGTATGTACTTAGCCGTTTTTTATTGTCAGCATCACTGTCTATAAAATAGTAGAACTATTTTGAAAGAAACTTAGAGAACCGTAATTCAGCCTGGAAATATGGCTGCTTTTAAAGCATGTAGCTTCCCATTATAGGTGTAATTTTTATTTTATTTTATTTTATTTTATTTTATTTTAGAGACAGAGTCTTATTCTGTCAATCTGGGTAAAGTGTTGTGGTGTCATAACTCACAGCAACCTCAAACTCTTGGGCTTGAGCGATCTTCTTGCCTCAGCCTCTGAAGTAGCTGAGACTACAAGCATGCACCCCCATGCTTGGCTAATTTTTCTATTTTTAGTAGAAAATTTTAGTAGCTAATTTTTCTCTTGGGATCATCTCTTGGGATGATAGGTCTCTTACTCTTGCTCAGGCTGGTCTTAAACTCCTGACCTCAAGCAATCCACCCACTTTGACCTCCCAGAGTGCTGGGATGATAGGTGTGAGTCAGGGCACCTGGCCTACATGTACTTTTTAAGCACAAATCCAAAATTTTGTGTTTAAGCTTCAAATAAAATGATTGGTTATTCACCCTATTGCTCAATAAACATGTATTAAATGCCCACTGTGTACTTGGAACTGTGATTAGCTCTGGGAATGCAAAGTCAAATAAAACAGTCCGAACTCTACACAGATACATGAGAAAGGCCTGTGGATGTGAGTTAGCTCTGAGGTTTACAATAGCCAAGCACGAATAGAGTCACCGCAAAGGCAAATTATTGCAAAATGCTAAATAAAAGTATGGTATTCAGAAATGAGAATGAGAGCATAGACACTGCGCAGTATTCTGGCCAGAGCCCCAAGGAAGTGTGCTCAGTTCTGGACACCACCCTACATTTTCAGAGAAAAGTGAATTTCACATCAATATGTTTAAGAATCAGTTCTGCATCTGTCAGTGTGCATACCACTGCTTATGCTTATACTGTAGACTTCAGAAAATAATGAAAGTGCAATTTGGACTTCTCTGGTCACATGTGCAGGAGTTTGAGTCCAGAGGCAACAGTGAGATGGATTTATGAAGTTAGAGAGAAGTCTGCTTCCAGGAACCGTGGACCAGCTAACTCCAACTAACCCTTCAAGGAAAAGGATCCTGAGTGAAGGCTAGAAGATGAAGAAGGAAATGGATGACCCCAGGAATGGCAAATATGAGGTTAAATCTAAACTAAGCACTAACACTGACCTTGACACCTGACCATGTTAGATGATAATTTCTCTTGGGATGATCCATGTGCATGTGTGTATGGCGGGGTGTATAAAAATGAACTGTAAGTGGGAAAGGGCTGAATGGAGTCCTAATGCAAATGTAAGCAGTGTAAGCTGGTTCTTTGTACCATCAATGATTCCCCAACAATAAAATAAAAATGTAGTCCTAATGTTTTAAGTTCCTTGTATCAATCATCTAGAAAGTGGTAAGAGTGCTAATTTATAGTAAAATTTAGTAAGTCAAGAAAGCATGTGTCACAATCTCTAGAGCAGCGGTTCTCAGCAGTCTCCTGTCATGACCCACAGGAACTGTATTAAAGGGTTGCAGCATTAGGAAGGTGGAGAACCCCTGCTCTAGAGAAACTACTAAAATAATAAAAACAGATGTGCTTATCAAGCTAACAGAAGACTGAAAACCTGAAGAAAACTCAACCTAAAAGAAGGCAAGAAAGGAAATGTAAAGAAATATAGAACAGCCCTAAAAATAGAAAGCAAGTAGTAAACTAAACTCAAATGCATCAATAACTACCCTGGGCACTAGTGACTCAGAGTGACCGTGTGGTCAGTGGACAGACACGGTGATGCAAGTAGGGCAGAAAGTGTATTGACACAGCAAGTTGGCAGTATTATGGAGGAGTATGAATGCACAGTGGCGCTGGGGATTGAAGTTCCCTAGGGAAACGGGCATTTCCACCTGGCCTTCATGTTATCCTCCTTCTGGTGATGGTGTCCCAGTGTTCTTTGTCAAACCATCTCTCTGCCATTTCTATGAGGCCTGGTAGAGCTAACCTCAGTGTCCAGAAATGGGCATATGAGACATTCAGAAATTTCTGTCTCCATGCTGGGAAAATTTTAGTCCTTTTAAGACATTTTTTAGAAATTTTGGGGAAGAGGCTCAGCACCTATAGTACAGTGGTTACAGCATCAGCCACATACACTGAGGCTGGTGGGTTCAAACCCAGCCTGGGCAAGCTAAACAACAATGACAACTACAAAAAATAAAAAATAGGTGGGGGTTGTGGTGGGTGTCTGTAGTCCCAGCTACTTGGGAGGCTGAAGCAAGAGAATCACTTAAGCCCAAGAGTTTGAGGTTGCTGTGAGCTGTGACTCCAAGGCACTCTACTGAGGGCAGCATAGAGAAACTCTGTTTCAAAAAAAAAAAAATCAGAAGTCTATATAAACTATATATAAAGTCTATATAAACTATTTATTAAAGTTTATAGTAAACTATATAAAAAAAAAAAGAAGAAGGAGAAATTTGGGGGTAGAAGAAATACTTTTCTAAACCAGGCATGGTGCCTCAAGGCTGTAATCCTAACATTTTGGGAGGCCAAAGTGGGAGGATCACTTGAGCTCAGAAGCTTGAGAACAGCTTTACCAAAGCAAGACTCCATTTTTACTAAAAAATAGAAAAATTAGTTATGTGGTGGGCATCTATAGTCTCAGTTACTTGGGAGGCTGAGGCAGGAGGATCACTGGAACTTAGGAGTTTGAGGTTTCTGTGAGCTAGGCTGAGGCCATGGCTCTCTAGCCCAGGCTACAGGGTGAGCCTGTATCTCCAGACAAAACAAAACAAAACAAACTTTTCTTCAAAGGATTACTGAAAGGATAAGATGTAAGCTGAGAACTTTTGGCAGCCATCTCAATAGGAATGGAGGCCGGCCTGCCTGAGAGTGAAACCCACATGGAGGAAAGCAGTACGGGCCAAGCAGTGAAGAAAAGCGAGCCCGGTCCTGGTGCTGTTTTAAGGCCCGTATGTGTAGCGAGGACTGAAGCCAGAGTAACTCTGGATTTTTAAACTTGGTATGTCAACACATTTCTTTTTATATTTAGGCCAGTGTGAATGAAGATTTTATTATTTAAGGCAGAAAGAATCCTGAATAATACAGGTCCCTTCCAACAAAACAAAATTTGATTTTATGAAGATATACTTCTGGCTATCTCCAGTAGATTCTAGCATTTCTAGTAAGTCTTTGATGACATTTAGATGTAGTTACTTGCTAGATGTACCTGGAATTAATAAAACATTGTTGCTTTAAAAGTTAGTACTATATGTTGATCTGATAGTCCATCCTCCCCTTCCATTTGAATGAACAAGGGTTTGTTTCACAGTTTCTACTTGGTTTCTCTCATCCTGGTGACCTTCAACCTGTAGCTCTCAGAAGTAATGATGTTAATAAATGTATTTTGCAGGACTTCTATAAAGAAAATTATGAAATCCTAAAAAAGGAAATAGCAGAGGATATTAACGAATGGAAAAACATACCATGCTCATGGCTGGGAAGAATCAACATTGTTAAAATGTCTATACTTCCCAAAGCAATCTACCTATTCAATGCCATCCCTATTAAGATTCTAACATCCTATGTAAAAAAAAAAAAGAATTACAAAATAATATTAGAAAAAGAAAGATAGCATTGTATTAGCAACCAAAATAGAAAGTACCTATCAATATAGCTTTAACAAGAGCTGTGCAATTTTTTTGAATACAAAATCATTTACTACTTGTTTGTTACAGAATACACAAGACAAAATACAAATAGCAAACAAATTTTTTTCCTTATTATGTTTTTACCAATGTCTAAAAAAAAAGATGACTAATATATATATGAAAAAGTAAAAAAAAATTTCTAAAAAAAAAAAGCAGATCACGCGAAGTCTTATAGACAGTAGAAATAGAAATACTTCAAAATCATTCTACTTAGTCTGGATACCCCGATAGTAAAATTAGAAAAAATATATTATTATAAAGGAGAAATTACAGACATATTCCACTGATGAATAAGGATGCCATATGATAAACAACATATTGACATGTTGAATTAAAAATTGATGTTTAAGTAATATACATTGATGAAAATTAAATCCAGTTTGTATGAGAATTAGTCATTTTTTTTGCCCACACTCCCTATCTTTCTTTTTCTAATATTATTTTGTAATTCTTTTTTGAATATAATTGATTTTGTATAGTTATTTTGAAGTTAGCTACATTGCTGAATTTTTCTATTGTTTTTGGTAACTTGCAAGTAACTTGGTAACTCGGAAGTAATGAAATTTGTATTTTTTTTACAAACTATTGGGATTTTTAAGTTATCATAATTGTATTAGGTAGGATCTTCAACTTTACTAGGAGTGGTTGTAATGAGTACACTTATCTCATAATTGATTTGTAGATAATGCTTTTGTTTCCTTATAAAATTGATATATTTGTCCCAATGTTATCTTCAATGATTATGTCAGTGTTTTACCTATAGTTGATGTTCTATAAATATTCATGGAATAAAAGAGCTTGAAATTAAAAAAAAAGATTCCATCATCATACTTTTAAGATTTAGAAAAAATGATTCTGCGTTTTGTATGGAACCAGAAAATACCCTGTGTAGTTAAGGCAGTTCTTACTAATAAAAAACAAAGCTGGGGGCATCACCATACCAGATTTTAGGCTGTATAGAGACATAGACATTTGGAATTGAATAGAAAACCAGGAGATGAAACTAATATCTTACAAAAACCTAATCTTCGATAAACCAAACAAGAACATACCATGGGGGAAAGACTCCCTATTCAATAAATGGTGCTGGGAGAACTGGATATCCATGTGTAAAAGACTGAAACTGGACCCACACCTTTCTCCACTTGCAAAAATTGATTCAAGATGGATAAAGGACTTACATTTAAGGCATGAAACAATAAAAATCCTCAAAGAAAGCATAGGAAAAACACTAGAAGATATCAATCAGCCTGGGGAAAGACTGCCATGGCAATTGCAACAACAACAAAAATAAACAAATGGGACTTAATTAAACCGAAAAGCTTCTGTATAGCTAAGGAGACAACAACCAAAGCAAATAGACAACCTACACAATGGGAAAGGATATTTGCATATTTTGAATCAGACAAACCTTGATATCTAGGATCTATAAAGAACTCAAATTAATCCACATGAAAAAGCCAACAATTTCCTATATCAATGGGCAAGAGACATAAATACAACCTTCTCTAAAGAAGACAGAGAAATGACTAACAAACATATGAAAAAATGCTCATCATCCCTAATTATTAGAGAAATGCAAATCAAAACCACCCTGAGATATCATCTAACCCCAGTGAGAAAGGCTCAAACCACAAAATCTCAAAACTGTAGATGCTGGCGTGGGTGTGGAGAGAAGGGAACAGTTACACTGATGGTGGGACTGCAAACTAATACAACCTTTTTGGAAGGAAGTATGGAGAACCTCAAAGAACTCAAGCTAGACCTCCCATTTGATCCTGCAGTCCCATTACTGGGCATCTACCCAGAAGGAAAAAAATCCTTTTCTCATAAGGACACTTACCCGAGACTGTTTATTGTAACTCAATTTACAATCGCCAAAATGTGGAAACAGCCTAAATGCCCACCAACCCAGGAATGGATTAACAAGCTGTGGTATATGTACAACATGGAATACTATTCAGCCATTAAAAAATGGAGACTTTCCAGCCTTTGTATTAACCTGGATGGAAGTGGAACACATTATTCTAAGTAAAGCATCACAAGAATGGAGAAGCATGAATCCTATGTATTTTGCTCAATATTAAAATATGAAGTCTATGGTTGACTTTTACAAACATTTTTTAAAAGGAGTTGTTTCAAAGGAAATTTTTAGAAAAGAATTCCTAACAGTGCTAAAATGTTGGAAACTACCTCAACAAATGTTTTATTAATTGTGCCTCATGGTTTCTGGCAAGTCTTGCTAGAGTTAAGCAAAAAAAGAGCTTATTAAAAGGATCTTGGTGGCTGGGCACAGTACCGTGTTTCCCCCAAAATAAGACAATGTCTTACATTTATTTTTTCTCAAGAAGACACACTAGGGCTTATTTTCAGGGGATGTCTTATTTTCATTAAGTGTAATACAATAATCTACATTTATTTAAATACAGTTAAATCATCTTCTTTTGGAAACTGACAGGGGAGCCGACCTTGTTGGTAGGGCTGGCGCTAATGATGCATGAACTCCTTTCCCCTAGCCATTCACACGTGCACATTAGGATGCCTGGGACTGGGGTTACCACACATGCACCCGCTCAAATGCGAACGGCTCAGAGAAAGGAGCTGTGGCAGATAAAAGGTATTCTTCCTTAATGCTCCAAGTCGAAGCGCATGGTGTGGTTATGCAGATATGCTGATAAGCATAGCCACGCCCATCACTGGGTCTTGTTATCTGGGTAGGGCTTATATTTAACAAATGCATAGAAATCCTGCTAGGGCTTATTTGGGGGGTAGGTCTTGTTTTCGGGGAAACACGGTTGCTCATGCCTGTAATCCCAGCTCTCTAAAAGGCTGAGACAGGAGAATCCTTTGAGCTCAGGGGTTTAAGACCAGCCTGAGCAAGAGCTAAAAATAGAAAAAATTAGCTTAGCATTGTGGTAGATGCCTGTAGTCCCAGCTACTTGGGTGGCTGAGGCAGGAGGATCACTTGGACCCAGGAGTTTGAGGTTTCTGTGAGTTAGGCTCATGCCACGGCACTCTCCCCAGGGTGGCAGAGTAATACTCTGTCTCAAAAAAAAAATAAAAAGTGAAAAAGGATATTGAATAGTTTATAGACTCAATCAGAGGATTGAAAAGCCTAATTTCAGACGAAGAATCCAAAGAAATAGTTCAAGCTAAGTCTCAGCCTTATTTTTCATAAAGAATTAATAACTGTCTTTGCCATAACCACAAGGGAAAAGACCCCTGTTCCTGGTTTCTAGCGTCACTGACCCTTGGTCAAAGTTCAGCTCTGAACTAAGTCCCATGAGGATGTTCTGTTTTCAAAGAAAGCTGCTAATAGTCTCAGAATGCTCTATAATGACAAAGTCCCTTGGCCCCACAGCAAAACTTATAAGTGGGAATTCCCCCAGTATAGACAGGGGGAATATCATTGTTATGTAGCCAGAATGATTCACAAATGTCCACCCAAAGCCTTGGCAGCCCAAACGTCAATTTACAAGCCTCTCCTCATGCTTCAAGTTCCAGAAAAAAATTCTCCCCCTTAACGGGAAGTAACTGTTCCTCCTCATGTAAAGGGAACAAGCTGAAGTCTTAACCAGATTGAAATCCAGGCTTTCTGGCAGACATCCATCCCGTTCTAGAACTGTGCCATGCTCTTGTCTCAGTAGACCACAAACTATGGGCCAGTATGTAAAGTTAGCCACGACTAAGGGACACTGTACAAATGGGGGGGAAACGCAGGACCACCTGTTAGAACACCCTTGGGAGAAAGGACGCCCGAGGCGCCAGCCGAGTTCCTGCAGTTCCTCTCCGCGCTGAATTTGCGTCAGTGATTTTCTCTCCGCTCCATTTCGTGTTTCTTTTGCCCTCAGCCAACGGTTTACGCACACCTTTGTCCTGAGAGCGCTGCCCCTTGACCGTCCTTCCCATATGGGTTGCCGGGAATTTCCTTTAACTTTTGACGCTGGACGTGGCAGTACTAAGAGGCACCCAGAGTCACTGGGGTTCCATCAACACTGTTCTTGATCCCCCGGGTAACACCCACACTAGTTCCCATTATAGTGAGGACCAAACATTCCTGTCCTAACAATCTTTGTTTTGATTATTTATCCTGTGGCTTCAGAATCAGGAATGAAGAAGTGGCAACCTGGGTTTCTAGTCAATTAAGCCAGTATTTTTTTCTTCATTTATTTATTATTTTTTAAATTTTGGGCTCGTATGAGGATATACATGAAGCAAAATAAGCAGTAACATTTAGGACTGGATTTATCCCGGCTGTTTAGATGCTTTGATTTAACCAGGGCAGTGCCTCACACCTGTAATCCCAGCACTCTGGGAGGCTGAGGCGGGTGGATTGCCTGAGCTCACTCCCTCAAAACCAACCTGAGCCAGAGTGAGACCTCATCTCCAAAAATAGCCGGGCATTGTGGTGGGCACCTGTAGTCCCAGCTACTTGGGAGGCTGAGGCAAGAGAATCACTTGAGCCCAAGAGTTAGAGGTTGCTGTGAGCTGTGACACCACAGCTGTCTACCAAGGGCAACAAAATAAGACTGTCTCAAAAATAAAAGTTGCACTGTGTGGTACTTCTTGATGGAGAATGCCTTTGGTAAGTACCTGAATGGTGATGCTGGTAAAAACACAGTGGGCAGAAAAAGCAAATACAATAGTCTCCTTTTATCTGTAGTTTTGCTTTTCATAGTTTCAGTTATCCACAGTCAACTATGATCCGAAAATGTTACGTGAAAAATTCTAGAAATAAACAATCCACAAGTTTTAAGTTTTATGCCATTCTGATCATGTGGTGAAGTCTCACACCATCCTGCTCTGTCCTGCCTGGAACATGGACCACCCTTTTATCCCGTGTGTCTGCGCTGGGTATGCTACCTGCCCGGTACTTCACAGGAAAAAACACCACATAGTTAGAGCTCAGTACTGTCTGCAACTTCAGGTGTCCACTGGGGGCCTTGGGACATACCCCCTTCAGATAAAAATGCACTACTATAAAAATACAGAATAATCATCTAATCCTCATGATGGGTGATTCTGAGAGTCAGGGTGATTAGATTCGGGGATGCCCAGCTGGCTGGTACAGCACTGATTATTCTCAGGGCTTCAGGAGGCCCCGAGCCTGCTCCTCTTCTGCTGGAAGAGAAAGGCAGGTGGGTGCATTTGATTAGGATGACTGGGCTGCCCCGGCTGTGTCTGTGAGATGTTCCCCGAGGAGACTGATGTTGGAGTCAGTGGGCTGAGTGCAGAACATTCACCCCCCATGTGGGTGGCACCTTCCAATCACCTGGGGCCTGGATGGACAAAAAGGTGAGGAAAGGAGAACACAGGCTCCGTCTTCCCTCTTTCAGAGCCAAGTTGCCCTTCTTCTCCTCCCCTTGGACATTAGGACTCCAGGTTCTCCAGCCTTTGGACTCGGAGAGTCGCACTAGTAACTTCCCAGCTCTGGAGTCTTCGGCCTGAGAATCAGAGCTCTACCATAGTTGCCCTGGTTCTAAGCCCTTTGGAATTGGACTGAGCCACCTTACACGCTCCCTTGGTTCTCCAGCTTGAAGACAGCCTATCATAAAACTTCTCACCCTTCATAACTGAATCTGCTGATCCCCCTAATTAATCCTTTCTCATCACGGTCTCTCTCCTTCTTTTTTCTTTTCTTTTTTTTTTTTTTTTAGAGACAGAGTCTCACTTTATTGCCCTCAGTAGCGTGCCGTGGCGTTACTGTTCACAGCAACCTCCATCTCCTGTGCTTAGACGATTCTCTTGCCTCAGCCTCCTGAGTAGTGGGGACTACAGGCACCGCCACAATGCCCAGCTATTTTTTTGTTGCAATTTGGCTGGGGCCGGGTTTGAACCCGCCACCCTCAGTGTATGGGGCTGGCGCCCTACTCACTGAGCCACAGGTGCCGCCCATCTCTCCTCCTTTTCCTGCCTCTCTCTCTACAGATAGATACAGATTGGTAGATAGGGGATTTATGTTACACACACACACACCAGTTTTGTGTCTCTGGAGAACACTGACTAAAATAACTGTCTATTTCCAAATAATTGCACTTTTATTATATAACAGGCTGGCTGATCTCCAGACAGCATGGAAACTAAAATGTTGGGAGTTCAAGCCCAGATGGGGACAATCCCATCCCAAAATATAGCTCGCAGTTTCTTCTCACAGTCAGTTCCGGTTTGAGATGTTTTGGAAGAGATTTCCTTCATCACTTAGACTGAATTCTGGTTCTTAAGTTCTCTCAATGATCCTGTGAGCTACCCAATATGAATTACTGCCTAATTTCAACTAATTTCAAGTGCTTACAGCTAAGTAATAAAGAATCTTCCTGAAATAGAGGCTTTTTATAAACGTTGGTTGTGAACCAACATTCCACAGACTAAATCTTCATCTAACTACTACTCAGCACGTCCCTAGCTAATAGGCGTCTCAATCTTCACAGGTCCAAACACAGCTCCTGATTTTCCCACCAGCCTCCTTTCTTCCTCTGTCCCCCTCTTAGTTTGTGACGCCACCGTGCACCTTCCTGCTTTTTTTCTTCCTTATCTCCTATCATTCCTTCATCAACCCACATCTAGTAAGTCCTTACAATTTTGCTTTAAAAATGTGCCCCAAATCCATGCATCATCCTAATTTCCACCGCTGTCACCCCATTCAAAGCCTTATTATCTCTTCCCTGGACCATTCCCTTAGACCACAATTAATCTCCCTGTTTCTATTTGTTCTCCTGTATGGTTTGTTCAGCTCACATAATCAAGATAATCTTTAAAAAAATTAAGGTCATGTCACACTACTGATGTTACAGACAGAATTCTTGCTCTTAAAGCTTTAACCCCAGAGTGACAGTATTAGGAGACAGGGCTCTGAGCAAGTAATGAAGGTTAAAGGAGGTCCTAGGGAGGAAGCCCTCATGCAGTGGCACTGGGGTCCTTTTAAGAAGACGTTATCAGACGCGCCACAGAATTTGCCGTCTGCTTGCACATGCGTTGAGGAAAGGCCATAGGGGACGATAGCAAGAAGGCAGTTGCCTGCCTGCCAGCCAGGAAGGGAGACTTCGCCAGAAACCAACCAGGCTGCCACCCTGAACTTGAACTTGTGGTCACCAGAACTGTAAGGAAAATAACTTTCTGTTATTTAAGCCACGTCCTCTGTGGCATTTGGTTAGGGCAGCCTGTGCAGACTAATGCAGCTTCTCACTTACCCACGTAGAGTGAAATCCAGAAATCTCACTGTTGCCTAAAGGGCCCAGCAGGACCCTCACTGGCCTGCGACCATCCTTGTGCACACTCAGCGCCAGGCACATCAGCCTTCTTGATGTCCTTCAAGGCACCATGCCCAGCTCATTCTCACCTCAGTGCTGTCAACTTGCTTTCCCCTTGTTGGGGTCTGCTTCCCCAGGCCTGCTCGGGTCTCAGCCCCTTCCTTTATTCTGATCTCTGCAGAAAACTCTCTCTTAGCAAAGGTCTTCTCTGAGAACCTTGTCGAAAACAGTAACTCCCACCCCTGCTCATGCCCGTCACCCTAGTCTCTCATTCGGCTGCTTCTTCTTCACAATGCTTATCCTCATCCCAAGAATTTTTGTTACTAATAAGAAAGCTATAGCTAAAGAATAAAATAGAAGTGTGTGTACTGCGATCCTTTAGGTGGGAAGTGTAAGTCTGATTAGCAGCTGGGGACAAAGAAAACCCAGGTTAGAGATTTCTGGACTTTAGTAAATTCCTTCCTACTCTCGAGCCACTTTGAGCGATGCTGTAAGACAGTTGTCACGTACTCTCCTCAGCCGTGAATGGGTGGCTTGAAACCACCAGGAAGGCAGGTTTAAATTGGCAACATCGTTTTCCTGATTTGACCCTGTGGCTAGAGCATCCTGCTTTGGGATTTGGGTCAGTCAATCAGCGGGTGTTTACCCAGCGCTTACTTTACCCAGAACACTGCTAACTCAGCAGGATAACACAAGCAAAGGCAAGAGGAAAAAGGCGAAATAACAAAAACTGAGATTTTAGAACTATGCCACACTGAAGAAAGCTTAGTAGCCCTGAAAGGAGGAGGTGATTTCATATTCACAAATACATGAATTGAAGACTCATCTCCCCTAAAATCTATTGATTTAAGCCAAATATGCTTATGAAACATATGCTAAGTTGGCTGGTCTGATGGCTTACTCCTATAATCAATCCTAGCACTCTGGAAGGCTGAGGTAGGTGGACTGCTTGAGCTCAGGAATTTGAGATCACCCTTAGCCAGAGCAAGACCCTGTCTCTACTAAAAATAAAAAAAACCTTACCTGGGCATTGGGGTAGGAGCCTGTAGTCTTAGCTACTCAGGAGGCTGAGGCAAGAGGATCACTTGAGCCAAGAGTTTGAGGTTGCTGTGAGCTGTGATGATGCCATAGCACCCAGGGTGGCACAGTGAGACTCTGTCTGAAAGAAAGAGAGAGAGAGAGAAATAAAACATATTCTAAGTACATTGGGTAAATATTTTTTAAAGCCTGTGTTTAAATTGTTATTTCCCAGTAAGAACTATACGGACATCATGGCCGTTTAGTATAGCAAGAGAAAATTGCATACACCACCACCACAAAAAAAGTTCTTAGCCCTCTCACACTTAAAACAGTTATTTGAAAGTGTTTAATAGATCGAATAGGAACTCCAGCCAACCTTTATCAGACAGTTCCTAGAACTGTGGCTGATTCCTAAGTGCACTCTACTGGCAAGAAGAGTCATAGGTGTCAAAGCCGATGACTGTCATACCCAGAGAGGATCTGGCTGCTGTCACAGCTGCTTTCACGTCCTTTACCTTCGGGCCTTCTCCTTTGACCTTGCACCCCCTTCCCGGGCCAGGACAGCCCAGGCCAGGCCAGTTACACATATCTGCAGAAATGCCACAGCTTGGATATTTTATGTGTGGTCAAGTCCTCGTCACCATGAACCCTGGACATATAGAACTGCTGCCTGTGCACTGTCAGACATCTCGGCCAAGTTACTGAGATGAGGTACCTACCTTTCCTCGTCTTCTGGCCTCTGAGCAGTGACCTCACCAAGGAAAGCTGCCGTCAGCAGAAGCATAACCAGCTCCTGACTCTTTCTCCTTTTCTTCCCATCTGAAGTTTGCCCCTCTGCTGCAAAAGCAGATCCCCTACTCTCTCTCACAATATTTTGTCTCATAAATTGTTTCCTCAATACTGTTTTTTAAACCTTTTTTTTTTTTCTGAGATCATGTCTCACTCTGTCACCCTGGGTGAAGTGTCGTTGCATCATCATAACTCACAGCTACCACAATCTCTTAGCCTCAAGACATCCTCTTGCCTTGACCTCCCAAGTAGCTGGGACTACAGGAGCCTGCTACTACACCTGCCTAGTTTTTTCTATTTTTAGTAGAAATGAGATCTTGCTATTGGTCAGGCTACTCTCAAACTCCTGAGCTCAAGCAATCCACTGACCTCGGCCTCCTGGAGTGCTAGGATTACAGGTGTGAGCCATTGTGACCAGCCTATATTTCAACCTTAACCATCCTTCTATCTATAAGACAGATTTCTCCTCCTCTCCAATAAGGAAAATAAGAACTTCCTGAACTCTCTACCCACTTCACAGCTGACCACCATGTCCCCTGCCCTCTCTGCCCTTTCCCAGTGGAGCCACACAAAAGAATGGTCTTTGGTCTCCAGCTACATTTCCTTAGATCTCCTCACTCTCCAGTTACTTTTCTTATATTTCAGTTTCTCGAATTTCCCTGACAAAACTCATCCAAGACTCGGATGCCTTCTATTGCCAAATCCCTTAAGATCCTTTTAGTTCTCACCTAAAATTAAATTATCTGCTGTGTTGTGGCTGTGGACACCTCTCTTCTAGAAATGCTCCTTTTCCTTGTGTCTGGAGACAACAGCTTCTCTAAACATTCCTTCTTTGTATTCTTTACTGACACCTGCTTTTTAAATGTAGGTGCAACATTTTTATTACTCTAAAACATTTTCCTTGGTGGGACTGCAAACTAATACAGCATTTTTTGGAAAGAAGTATGGAGACTCCTCAAAGAGCTAAAAGTAGACCTCCCATTTGATCCATTACTAGGCATCTACCGAAGAAAAAATTTATTTTTTCATATAGACATTTGTACTGGAACGTTCTTACCAGCTAAATTCACATTGCAAAGATGTAGAAACAGCCCAAGTGGCCATCAAGCCACGAATGGATAAACAAGCTGTGGTACACGTGTACCATGGAATACTATTCAACCATAAAAAAGGTGGAGACTTTACATCTTTTGTATTTACCTGGATGGAGTTGAAGAATATTCTCCTAAGTAAAGTATCTCAAGAATGGACAAACAAGCACTGTATGTACTCAGCCCTAATTTGAAACTAGTAGACTGACAACTACAAGCCCACCTGGGAGGAAAACACGATTAAATGCGAGAAGGGAGGTGAAGGGGCACGGTAAGTCCCCTCCTGAGAGGCACATGTTAGGCATATGTAGCACCTCCTGGGTGAAGGACTCAGCTACAGCTCAGACTTTGCCTTAGAAACTCAAACAATGTAACCTAATACTATGGCCCTCATATTAATCTGAAATAATAAAAATACATAAACAAAATAAAATGTTTTCCTAAGAAATTGTGCTGATAACTTTTAGATCAATGGATCCTTCCTGGCCTTTTATGTAACCAGCTCATCTCTCTCTCCACATATCCAATTCTCGCCTCTATCTTGCAGTCCCAGATAAATCACACTCCACAGGTTCTAAGCAGAGTTCATCTGTCTCTCAAAACTTCCTCCTTGGTCTGTTTTCCTTATTTTAACAAATATCATTGCTATTTTTACACCAGATGGTTTCTGGCCTTCTGTATTTTTATCTATTCTCTTCCTCTGCTGAGATCCCACTTTTCTCTGTGAATGCTTACTTGAGTTTGAGAAACACCCCTTTCAGGAAGCATTGCTCTCCTGGCCAGGTAAAGGTAATCCCTGCTGGCTGCCTGCAAACACCATTAAACAGGGCCTGAAACGGTCTGTGAGGCCTGAATTACGAAGGAGGGACATGTTCTAGCAAGAGGGAAGAACACTTGAAAAAGCCCTATGATGGGAAGAGTGTGGGGCTTTTGAGGGACAAGAAGCTCTGTGGCTAGGGGACTGGGTCAAAGGCACAAGAAAAACGGGAAAGGGAGGGGGTTCCCATCGAGTAGGGCCTGTAGGCCATGCTGAGGATTTTTGCCTGCTCTTCTAACTGCAATGGGAAGCCAAGGACATTTCTAAGGCTGAAAGTGACAAAATCCAATCTGGGTTTAAAATAACCCTTCCAGCTGCAGAGTGAATAGATTTCAGAGAAACAGGACTGTTAAAGAGATGACTAGTGAGGAAGTCATTACGATAATCCATCCAAAAAAGACAAGTCACGTAGCCTAGGGTAGTAGTAGGGAATGATGGAGAACACAGTCTAAAATGTTGACAAATTCTCTCTTACCAGCAAACAAATGAGACTATGTTGCTTGATTGAATTAATAATCTGTTTCAGGATGTTCCATGATCATTGCTGGCTGCATCCTGTGACCATCTGGAGACCAGAATGACCAGCCAAGCCTCACGTCTTTGCACACACACAAAAACAACTTTTACAAAATTCATTGGCATGTTCCACAAAGTTTACTGAGTTCTTTGAACTCTCCTGACCTTGGGAAAATGCTTTTCCCACAGAAAACTTTTCAGCCAATTGAGCTTGGACTCTTCTTAAAGGTCACATGGACTCTTGTATTAGAAATACTATTTGTACATTGCTGTTTCCTTTGTTGGCTCCAGTGTCTACATTCCTCTCAAAAGCAAACAAAGACCCAAGAAGATCAATGAAGGAGCGAGATGGAGAACGTACTGGAGAAACTTCCTAAAGGGACTATATGCATAAAAAAGCTAAACATACTAAAACTACGGGCACAGAGAAAACATGTATATGCTACACATAGCAAAAAGCAAGCAAGTAATCCCACACAGGAAGGGCTCGGGGATCAGTGTGCCTGCAAAGTGATGGGAGCTTCAAAAGACAAAGCTGCCACAAATTTGGTTTAAGGATATCAACTGGCTTTATTATGACTCTAGAATCAGGCAACACTTTATTCCATAAAATATAATCAGTGTTTCAAAGAGGAGGTTGGCTTTATTAAAAGAAAAAAGGCTGAAGAAAGCAGAAAAAAAGAACAAAAGCAGATTGGTCATTTCAAAGTCCCTTTCCTTCTAACTCAGAAACAGGGAGACAGAATAATAGTTGATTAATTAACATTAAGCTACTTCATTAGGTGACTCTTGGTTGTAAAGACTGAGGCAGAGAAAACTTCCTTTTCACAATCAAAACTAGCCTGTTTGGGAAATTGTTCATTTTGTTATTTTGTTAGGGGCAGAGTCATACTCTGTGGCCCAGGCTGGAGTGCAGAGGTTGTATCATAGTTCCCTGCAGCCTTGAACTCTGGCCCTCCAGCTATCCTCCCTCCTTGGGCTTCCAACACACTGGGATTACAGGTATGAGACACTGTAGTCCCAGCCTCTATTTGAGAAATTAGACAGTTATCTGTCTCTCTTGATTTTTTCAAAGACCAGATGACAACTCAGATTTGGTTTGGTGAACATGGGTGACTCTGTTTGGGGTTCTTAGTCTAATCTAATTGGTATAGTGTAGAAATTTAGTTAGAAAAGAAAATAATCTGCTATATCTTTTAACATTTCCCTCCTTTTGGTGAGGTTCTCACCCAGGTGAGAATGAGATCAAGGCCAAGGGCATTAGTGCAACTCTCCATTTTCATCACTCACTCCTGGTTTCCAGTCTTAACACTTCCTTGGTAGGTTATGATGTCTTCATGAGCACACATTTCTTTGAATTGAAGAAAAACCATATGACATTTGATAGATGGCTATAAACAAACAGTTAAAACTTTTTGAAAGACTAAATTGCCCTAGGGAGACTACTATTATAGGTATCAGGAAGATACCACCAAGAATTGGAAATGTGTTCCTTAGCCAGGATCTCTGTGAACTGAACAAACTAAAATTGCACAGATCAAAGAATGAGTCCAATGAGGAATCTGCTCATTTTAACCAACCAGTCTGACTGTTAACTTTTACAACTGAGTTTATGCATTACCTAATGTATTTATCAACGTGCAACAAGAAGTCTTACCAATTGCACAGATTCCTACCTGTTCAGTTAGCAGGTAGCAGTTCTATCATCTAACGTCCCAGAAATGAGTCAAATTTTAGCAGATAATGCTAACTCTATAAAAAGACACTGCTAGCACAATTTGAAAAAAAAAATATTAGAGATGTTGCTAAAATTACCCATTAGGTAGACTAAAGGATCTCTTGGGTCCTGTGAAGGTTTGGGCTTGACATAATAGACAGAATGCTTCATTATGTTACTCATAAAAGCCACCAATTGTGAAATCCTAACTACAGTGTTACCTTGTCACGTGAAAGAGGTAGGCATAAATAAGGAAGGATTAAGAAGGGTAAGTACGAGCCTTCTTGTGATAAAGAGTCTTATTCTTGCTTTTTTTGAGACAGTGTCTCAGTATGTTGCCCTCGGTAGAGTGCTGTCGCGTCATAGCTCACAGCAACCTCCAACTCTTGGGCTTAAGCAATTCTCTTGAATCAGCCTTCCAAGTAGCTGAGACTACAGGTGCCCACCACAATGCTCAGTTATTTTTTGGTTGCAGTTGTCATTGTTGTTTGGCCGGCCAAGCTGGGTTTGAACCTACCAGCTCTGGTGTATGTGGCTGGCGCCCTAGGCACTGAGCTACAGGTGCTGAGCCAAGAGTCTTATTCTTATAGTTTCAGGAAAATTTGTCCATAGCATGAAGTCAGCAACTTCTCATCCTGGTTTGCAGTTTGAATGTCTCTGGTTGTGGCATCAGACTTCTTGGCAAACTCTCCATGTGGCTCATGTAACAGGCATGATATTTGTCCCTCGAAATGTACTTCGAAACTCAAAATATTGAGTTTTCCAGCTTTGGCACACAGGGCTTCAGAAACAGAGCAGTTTCCATTCTTAGTTGGAGCGCTCTAGCCAGATAGCATAGAAAAGTAGAAGAATTCAAAATTTAGTTCCATCTATGGATCATAAAAACTCAAAAACAATAAACAGGGCTACACTCTATTAACATGTAACGTACTTTTTTTGAAAGAAAATTTCTTTCTCTGCAGTCACCCCTATTTCTACCAAAGATAATCACAGTAAGACAAATTTGTTTGTAAAATAAGGTTAGCCTCAGACTTGGCCTGGTTATTTACGTAAGTGCGGCAAGAACAACCACAGAAGCTCACTTCGTTTAAATTTGCTTTGCTGGAAACTTTAACAAGAAATCTCATATTGGCTCTGCACCTGTGGCTCAAGTGGCTAAGGCGCCAGCCACATACACCTAAGGTGGCGGGTTCGAATCCAGCCGGGTCTGCCAAACAACAATGATGGCTGCAACCAAAAAAATAGCAGGGCTTTGTGGTGGACGCCTGTGGTCCCAGCTACTTGGGAGGCAGAGGCAGGAGACTCGCTTGGGCCCAGGAGTTGGAGGTTGCTGTAAGCTGTGATGCCACAACTCTACCTAGGGGGACAGCTTGAGGCTCTGTCTCAAATAAATAAATAAATAAATAAATCTCAGATTGGACTTTTAAAAACCTCTTGACTCAGGCTTGTAATCCTAGCACTCTGGGAAGCCGAGGTGGGTGGATTGCCAGAGCTCAGGAGTTCGAGACCAGCTTGAGCAAGAGCCAGACCCCATCTCTAAAAATAGCCAGGCATTGTGGTGGCGCCTATAGTCCCAGCTACTCAGGAGATGAGCCAAGAGAATCACTTGAGCCCAAGAGTTTGAGGTTGCTGTGAGCTATGATGTCACAGTACTCAACCCCAGGGCAACTGAGTGAGACTCTGTCCCCAAAAAATAAAATGAAAATTTCTTTGCACCAGTAAATCAAACCAAGACTGACATCAGAGTTTTCCCGCAGTATCTAGTATCTCAAGGCTGCCTGGAAGGGACTACGTTTTATTCATTCTCTGTAAGGCTGGGAACCCCCAAATCCAGGTATTCTATGACATTTTCAAATATGACATTTTAGTCAAAGTCTTGCTAATATAACAATGTTTCAACTGTATCCTGTTAAAGAGAATAAATTGTTATCAAACTTACGTAAAAATCATATTGCCGTAAAAGTAATAACCCTCCTGAATAGTTTCTGAATTTTGGAAGGATCAGGTAGAAGAAAAGCAAATGTTTCAATTTTTGTTTAGGAAAAATACTTTACCAAATCACTGTAAAAATAGCTTAAAAGAAAAAAAAAGTTTTCTTAAATCTGAAACTTGATGTTCGTGATGTAATCAAAGACCTAATAAAGATTGCTCGAGTCACAGAAAATTGTCCTGATAAAACACAAAAGGCATCTCTCTCCTACTTACTAGTTCTTTCCTGCCTCGCTTCTAGTTCCTTCCTAAGTCCAGATTTTAAAACAAACCTGAAATTGCCTCTGAATTAGACAAAATTATTATTTTCTTCAAAAATAATCCTCATGCCTTTTATATAACTTAGTATACAGAATTGCCCTTATTTCTGGTGGTTTTAATGATGTATGTTGATCAGGAGTTTTAATCCATACCAATTGTAAGCCACCAGTCTCTGCTTTGTGTACAACTAACCAAATGACCTATTAAAGCTGTGCCATAGGAACAGTGAGCTTTCTGGGTGAATTTCCACTGTAGAACTCTTCTGGAGTCAAGTCAGGTCTTCGAAGCTTGTCTGTTTTCATTGCTTAGGCAAACCTGGGCTCCGTTGGCTCTGGCAAGTGGAGACCATCACAAACTTGCTCTGGTGTCTGCACTTCCCAGAACACATCAGCCTGCAACCTATGCCGAGGGTCTCAGGCCCTTCACATTGGGTTTTGCTGAGGTCTAGGAAGGATGTTCTTATTTCAAATTAGGATCAACTGGTGCAGCCTACAGCCAAATCCCTGGGGCGAGATGCTCATCTGATCTCGTTGCATATCCCTTGATAAACACACTGGATTCGTTGGGACTTCACTTAACTTAAAATTCCTAGAAGGGTGCTTCCAGACTTTTCAAAACTAATTGAGGCTGCAAAAGAGGAAAGTATTATCTAAATACATAACATTTTGAATACTTCCCAATTCTGAATGTAGTCAGTTTGAACTCTAGTTTTCAAATTCCACAGCCTTCCTATAACTAAACCCACAGTCACGTCTCCTCCTTTGACGTAGTAGTGTGCTGGTGAATGAATGCTCGGTGGCTGGCTCTCAGGATAAACAGACCTGACTTATGTATTTGCCCATTTCTGTGGTATAACTACTTCTGCCGTGACTGATTTCAAACCGTCAATATAATGGCACTGCATGTGGGGTCAGAAAGACGTGCTCACAACCGCTTCTCATAAATCAATTTGCACCAGCTCTGGGGCACCTCTGCTTCCCGCTACCAGGCACACAGAAAAAAAAAATTGTGAAAATTTTTTCTTTAACTATTTAAGGCAGCTTTTAGGGTTGTAGAAGATTGGACATAAAAATAATCGGAACTGGAATCTAGTTTATAAACAACAACTGCCAAGGTGCAGTCTTCTAAATTTAGTGTTAACTATAATGATTATTAGTGATAATCTCAAAGGAAAGAACTAAAGTTTTATTTAAATTATAAATTCTCAATATTTAAATCCCCCCAAATACATTCTAAATTGATAACAAACTATTATTTTTTCATTAGGAAGTAAAGGCCTTATGAAATTTTATTCTTGGCATTTCTATATAGAAATCCTAGCCAGTTTGCTCTCAGCTGGTCAGAATATGATTCATATAAAAGTATTATAAACACGGCCATGTTTAACTACAATGGCTTTGGAGTTTTTTCATTGTTAAAAGAGAAAATCGTGTTTTTCTTGAAGATAACACAAAATGAACTATTTCGAAATTTTACACAAAATCCCCAAGTTTTTTAACAATCCTGAAAAACTAAGTTTAGAAATAGCAACATCAATACATTAGACGTCCAAAATGTTACATAACCCATTAAGTTCCCTCCCATGACTGTAAATTGCACATGAAATCATACACATAGTTTTTTTGTGTAATCTACGACCTTTTAACTATCATACCTGGATAAGCCTGGAGAGAGTAGACAGTTGACAGTGGCCTTTGACCACATGTAACTTGGTAAATTTCACACACACACACACACTTTTGAATTTTGATCAGGATTTTATGAAATCTATAAATCAATACAGAGAGAACAACATTTTTATAGTATTAAGTCTTTCCATTTGTAAACATGGAATACCCGTCTATCACTGAGACCTCTAAAAATTTCTCTCAATGGGGCAGGACCTGTAGCTCAGTGGGTAGGGTGCCAGCCACACACCAAGGCTGGTGGGTTTGAACCCAGCCCTGACCAGCTAAAATCAACAATGACAACTGCAAGAAAAAAATAGCTGGGTGTTGTGGTAGGTGCCTGTAGTCCTAGCTACTTGAGAGGCTGAGGCAAGAGAATCTTTTAAGCCCAAGAGTTGGAGGTTGCTGTGAGCTATGACACCACAGTACTCTACTGAGGGTGACATAGTGAGACTCTGCCTCCAAAAAGAAAAAATTCTCTCCATAATATTTTACATATTTATTTACAAGCGGTCTTGTACCTCTTGTTTGTTTCTAGGCATTTTAAGTATTCATGCTGTTGAAAATTGTGTATTTTTTAATTTTTATTTTGTAATTGTTGCTGATATATAAGCACAATTAATGTTTACTCTAGGTCTTTTTCAGATTAAAAAGTTCTTATCTATTTCTGATTTGCTAAAAGTTACACTTAAATCTTGTATGGGTGTTGAAATTATTTAATGGTCTTTCTGTATTATTTGAGATAATCTTATCATTTTTCTCTTTTGTTAACAAATACGGTGAATTACTTAGATTGATTTTCAAAAGTTAAGTCAACTTGTATTTTTTCCCCTACACTCCATTTGAATGTAATATATGTTTACATGCCATTGTTGTGTCTTTTAATTCTGTGCATATGTTTGTCCACAACTGTGAAAGATACAAGATTTTATTCTAGTTGCAAACAAACAAGTTAGTCTGCCACAGTTTCAGAAATGTAAGCAGAAGACACAACATTCCTGAGTCAGAGTCAACAAAAATTATTACTCGTGACACAGGAAGAAGCAGGAACTTCACGTTCAGGTCAGCTCTCTTTGCTGCCCAAATCCTCTACAGTGACACTGTGTGGCACAAGTAGATCCTGGATACATGGTAGTTCTCCATGGTGACTGAAAACTCCCAAGCAAACAAACCTGTCTAGCCACTGTCCCAGAGGGAAAAATTACCTTTAGTTGACTGGATGGTAACCAAACCTGCTTGTGCTTTGGAAGGAGACACTATTTCTATCCCAAGGCTTCTTGCTATATATTCATTAAATATGATCTGAAACAAGACTGTCTTCACCTCTGTTCACAAAATGTGCAGAAATGTGATCTAAACTCCACAAGCTGTGATCATTATTATTTTCGTCAACATTCACTTAGCTATACCCACACAGCGATTTTTCTCATTGTCTTTTCCTTCTCGAACATTTGTTCTTCCATCAGGAATAATTTTTCTTCAGCCTGGACAAATATTATTTTATCTTTATTGTAAGTCTACTGGAGATGAATTCTGTAATTCCTTTTGTTTGAAAAACCAATATCATTATTTCATTTTCATGCCTGAAAGATATTTCCATTGGGTATAAATTATAGGTTATTTTCTTTTGGTACTTTGAGATCTCATTCCATTGTTTTCTGCTTTCATCATTTCTTTTGAAAAGTTGTGGGTCAATTTAATTGTGCTCCTTGAAAGCAATCTGTCTTTTTACCTCTAGCTGCTTCTAAGATTTGCCTCATTGTTATTATTTGTGTCAGTCTTATTACAATTAGCCTCAGTATAGATTTCTTTTTATTTATCTTTAGGAATTACTGAATCTAAACTTATTGGTCTTTATCAGCTTTGGAAGATTCTCAACCAGTACTTTCTCACTGAAATCGCTACATTTCTATGCCTCTTTTTGCTTGGCTTTTATTCTGATTTATGATTTGCCCTGCATATTTTCTTCTGTTCTCTTATTCAGATCAAAGATACTCTTCAATTGTGTTTAGCCTGCTGTGAAATCTGTATATTGAGCTCTTAATTTCAGTGATTGCATTTTCTAATTCCAACTTTTCTATTAGATCCTTTGTCAATATGCCATAGTGTCATATTTTACAATTCCCAGCATAACTCTCAGTCTTATCTTTTATCTCTTTGGATGTAGAAAGCATAGTTTTTAAAACCTACCTCTGATGACTCCAATTTCTAAAGTCCCTGTGAGTAGTTTTATTTATTTTTCATACAGTTTTGTCTTCTCAGGGTGCTGCTTATTTTCTACTGTGTATCTGATTTTGTATTTTAAAAATCATGTGTTTGCATAATTTGAACTCTAGCATAATGTTAACTTCCTCCATAAAAAAGTTGGCATTTGGGGAATTTGGAATTTCTAGTCATCTGGAAATACTTACTACAATTTCAGTGATAAAAGTAATTTGGAGCTGGTTGCCATCCTTGAGAGTCCTTGAGAGAGGGCTTCTGCATCCCCTCATTTCTGGGACCATTTCTCTTTGCGTTTCCAACCTTATATGCAAAGAGCCTAATAAGCTTCCACTTGGGAAGAACTTTTATACTCTAGATACTATTTCTTGAATTTTCAAATTCCTCTAAGAGGAAAAGTGGCCTCAAGCATAAGGGACAAGTCTCTATATTTTAATTTTTTTCCAAATCTTGGACTATTCTTTAGTTTTCAGATACCTTTAAAAAGATTTTTCCCCCATTTTTTCTATTAAAACTCAGTAGTCTGCCACTACTGCAAATGAGCATCCCTGTTCTTCAGGGGTTTTTTTTCCCCCTTAAATCTCCAGATACAAAATTCTGATGTCTAGGTCACTGAAGAGCATGGCGTGGAGACGAGCTGTCACATGACATTTCTTGCTCCCCTGCTCAAGCCACATGCACACACCTTCAGCACCAGCAGTGACAGCTGCATGATGACTCTGCAGGATTCTAACATCCACCAGAAGACTCCGCACAAGAGTTGGTCGAGACTGACAGGTTTGGAATGAAGTTAGAAAAGGGTGCCTGGCAAAGGAGAATAGACACAGAGAGTGGGTAATTTGGAGGGTACGTGTCATTACAGTGGTAGTTCCAGACCTACAAATTTGGGCTCATCTGCTAACTTGTATCAGGAAACTGTAAGAAAAACAATCAACAACAACAAAACATATAAATGCAGTTTTTTTTTCTGCAGTAAGTTCAACTCTCTGTAGATAAAGTTATTTCCTGGTAGTAGCTCAGTCCACTACCATGTTTCCAAAGATAGTGATGCTGTTTTTTATCATTCAGGTCATGAGAAAGAGAATAACACTAGAGTTAGGATTTCTTGATTCAAAGGAAAGCCTCATGCTTAGCACCATATAATTGCAGAGCTGCATGATGGAGGAATGCAACTGAATGGTCCTGACCGAGAAAAGGACCAATATACTTTGTGTTTTAATTATTTCTGATGAGACATTAGACTCATATGTGACCATGTTCCAGAGATTTCCATTTTAGGGACTGTCAATCAGAAGCAGCATGGAGAAGCTAAATGTGTGGGTGTCTGCACTCCAAGCCAGCCAAAAATGTTTTAGCTGCCAAGCACAGAGAATAAATGTTTCTTCAGCAGGCAGCTGAGGGGTGGATGAGGACAGGGGGCGGTGCTCTGCCCCAGTGGCCTGTGCGCCCACTTCACCGCACAGGCTTTCTTTTCCTCCAATCAGCTCCTTCTTTCTCTCGTCTGCTTAATAAGCACTCACATATTTAACCTAATTGTAACTTCTTTGTGTGTGTACTTAACATGTATGTTGTATCTCTTTGTAGATATCTTTTTCTTCCCTTACATCTGCAGTGATCTATCTTAGAATAACGTAGACTAGCAGCAAAGCTAGGACCACACCACCACACTCTAACCCAGGCGACAGCAAGATCCTGTCTCAAAACTAAATAAATAAATAAATAAATCCCACATTGAAAAGATCAAATGAACTGCAGAAAAACATATCTGTAATATTAAAAGATGCCAAAATTCATGGCATCTTAACTTTGATTTATATATAAATTTCTGCTTTTTGAGTATCAATACAAAATCTCTGAATTCCAATATAAAATACTAAGGTTGTCATTCCCTGAACCATTTTTAACTTAAGAATTTAAATTCTGTAGTGTTTCCTCAACCAAAAAGCTCAACATCTGTAAATTCTGGATGCTAAATCTGGAATAATTTCGTTATGACCATGATTAAATCAGAGGTATGGACTGAGGGAATGCTTGTCTTTTCTAGCCTGTGCAGTTTGAGGACGAATCTTTTTGACTTTGAGCTATAATATAGTTACATACACAAATGTCAAGATGCATGAAAAATTTTAAGAGCCTATTCTCTTTTTTTGTCTGTCCAGACTCCTTCCCTCATTCTCAATCCTGGACGCTGAGACAAAACTGATGCCATCCTCAGAGTGGTGAGTCAGGAGACCAAAAGAGCAGCACGTCTTCCTGGGTGAGAGCCGGGCTCTCCTGCAGGATGTGTGGAGGAAAAGTCCGTCTTTACCTATGGAGGTTTCCGTACTGTCAGCAGGCAAGTGTGGAGGTGCTTATCGCCTGTTTGCTGGAAATGCCTGCCTGAGAATGAAGCCTACTCGGAAGAGAACAGAGCCGATCAAGGGGTCATTTCTTAATGATGGTCTTTGAATCAATAGTGCCTGTAATAGGTGAACCCTGGGACTTCCCAATTTTACAAATGAAGAAGCAAGACAAAAATTAACTCCAAGGAAAACACAAAGTGATGTGGGAAAGAAAAAAATTCTAAAATTCTCCATGTCTTTACTGGGAACAGCCTTTACACAGTCACAATAATGTAAATTGTGAATACTGATTGAACTAAAATTGCAATATAATCAGATGAGCTGGATGGGAGGATAAGAAAAGTGGGCACATTAAGAGGGCGGTGGGTGACATGATGCTAATTCCGGACCAGAAAGTCCGTAGACAATGCCGAAGGCTGAAAAACCAAAGCATTACTATAAATAGGCTATGTAGGAATATGACCCCAAAATCACCTCGCCCCCTTAAAAAAAAAAAGCCACAGAAAGAATTAGAAACCACTACTCTGGGCCCTCAGTAGTTGCCTATAATATAGAAATTCATATCCTTCAGTTCTCCTGGATGTTCTTGATTTACCTATTTGATTACTTTTCAACTTATCTCTCTTTCTGAAATTCTTGTTATTCATATATTGAACTTCCTGAATTGGTCCTTTAAGCCTCTAATTTTTAAATTTTTTTTCTTTGTAATTATCCTTCTAATGGTTCTTTCCCTCTACTTTCTTGGAGACTTTCTCATTTATCTACTTATCTTTCAACTCTCCTATTGAGTATTTTTTTTTTTTGATTTCTGGTCTCATAATTTGTATTTTTAGGAGCTCTTTCTTGTCATCCTTCCCTATAGTTAAATGATAGCTGATTATCCTGTTCTTTCATGAATATAGTGTGTATTCTCTCTTTATCTGTTATATAAAAGTATTTCCTTTTTTTTTTTTTTTTAAGCAAAGGCTCACCTGTTGCCTAGTCTAGAGTACAGTGGCATCACCATAGCTCAATGCAACCTCAAACTCCTAGGCTTGAGTGATCCTCCTGCCTCAGCCTCCTGAGCAGCTGGGACTACAGGAGCGCATCACCACAACTAGCTAATTTTTCTTTTTTTGTAGAAATGGAATTTTAATATTTTCCTCAGGCTGTTCTTGAACCCCTGGCCTCAAGCAGTCCTCCCATCTTGGTCTCTTAAAGTTCTAGGATTACAGGTGTGAGCCCCTAGGCCTGACCGGTATTTCTATTTTCTTCCCCTGTCCATCTCTTCCATGTTCTTTCATCTGCTTGTTTCCATTTCTGTCTTTTGCATCAGAGGATCCTCTCAGATGGTGAGTAACCTTGGATTTTCTAAGGGCCAGTGACTAGCTCTGAGCATCTCCCGGGTACGGTGCCTTGTGGCCCACTCTGTGGGTGAACTTAGTTGCCCATTTCATTGAAGGAATGCTGATACCAGAATCTTTTTTTTTTTTTTTTTTTTTTTGAGACAGAGCCTCAAGCTGTCCCCCTGGGCAGAGTGCCATGGCATCACACTCACAGCAACCTCCAACTCCTGGGCTCAAGCGAGTCTCCTGCCTCCGCCTCCCAAGTAGCTGGGACCACAGGCGCCCGCCACAACGCCCGGCTATTTTTTGGTTGCAGCCGTCATTGTTGTTTGGCGGGTCCGGGCTGGGGATCCGAACCCGCCACCTTAGGTGTACGTGGCTGGCGCCTTAGCCGGTTGAGCTATAGGCGCCGAGCCGATACCAGAATCTTTAAGGCTTCTTGGCTGATCAGAATCCCCAGAGGTGACTTTTCTGAAGGGCAGAGGTGGGGAACCAAGGGAAGGTAGAGGACAGTCCTGTAACTCGTGCTAACGCTCACTTAATTCCACTGTTCTTAGTGTGGACCTCCCACCTTCAGCTTTCCTTGGTGTTTCATTTCAAATGCCCTCTCTAGAATAAACCAACAGTCTGTCCTTTGGGAGATGCACCGTTGATTCGTTCTGCAGAGTAGGAGAGCTCCGGAGTGGAGCCACGTCCAGCTGCGTCTCATAAACACCTTCTGTGCATTCTCCTTTCACCACCGCCTCACATTCACCATGGTGCAAAAGCACGGTGCAAAAGTGCCAACAATTTGAGCCGTTAGGAAATCTGAAATAAAATGCATTTGCTTCTCAACTTTCCTCACAGTTGCTTTCCAAACTTTTGATAGGTAGTTACTGCTTCTGTCACTGCTGTTCAGTCGCCAGGTTTTTTCTGAGTCCTCCTCGTCCTTTTTGTCTTACGGGTTTGTTCCTCTTTTTAATCCACTTTTCTGTCATTTCCATGAGATTGTAGGGAAAACGAACACAAATACATGTATTTTATCTTTTATCTTTGCTAAAATCTTTCTTTATTTCTCATTATTTTAGCAATTACAGGAAGCACTCTAGAAGCTGTATGTATTAGAGTTACAGGAAACGTCCAAAAATAGATATCTTTCAAACTTAGATTAAACAGATTTTGGCAAACCATGAAAACTCCTATTTGGTTCTCAAAATTTTACTGAACTATTATTAATTTTTTATAGCAGTTCATGCATTACTTAAATGGACCCTGAAAAAGCTTCCCGCCCAGTCTCTGCGTCCTAAAACTGAATTGTTCTGTACATAATTTCCTTCATAATTTGAATTAAATAGGAGATTAATTCAGTAATACATTCATTGATCTATTTTTTCACCAAAATATTTTTCTGTCTATGGAATTGCTTTTTAAGGCATATAAACAATGAGAAAGTCCTAAAAACTATATATTCCATAAATCTCTCATTCTACTTTTAAGGATAAAAATCAGTTAGCTTACTAAATCTGCTAACAGTGCATAGGCTCTTCTTACGGTAATCTTATGGGTGTTTTGAAATGTTTGTCATGGGTGTCAAAGGTGTTAATAGTTGATATCTTTAATTAAAATAGGCTGAAAAGGTGGGCAACCTTGAGCATGAGTCAGCAATCCAAGAGTGAATCTGAGCCAGAATTCGAATCCTAGTCTCTGATACTTGGATTTGACCAAAGGGGCTTCCAGTTTATAACCTGTGGGATGTTAGGACTAATAGTTGTTCATCTCATATGTCACAGGACGCCACGCTTCTCGTTTTACATTTAGTTATTTTCCAGACTTAGAGTGAAGTATTTTTAAGTGCTCAGAATTCCAAAGTGCTCACAAATTGGCAGACAATCTCTGTATTACGTGTTTTCATAACACTGAATTTTTCTTCAGGCAGATACATAGAGAAATTTACTTTGAAGACATTTTGGGTGATTAAAATGGTTTGGATTTGCCAATTGCCGGGTTTATCTTAGTTTCTTTCCAGTTTAACCACACAAATTGTTCATTTTTCCTCAGCTTTTCTTTTTTAAATTGAAGTTTTCCCCTCACTGAGAGGAAGGCTGGGTTGGGATTAGACTGGCCTGAGTTTGACTCCTCTTCTGCAGGACACTTCTACTTCAGCTTTACCCTCAGGACGTGAATGTGTCCAGAATCCCAAGGCCTCTCTCCAGCTCCACTGCTGCCACGCTGGTCCAGCCTCCCACTTGAGCAGCTGTGATCCCCTCCTAAGTGGCCTGGGTGCTTCCACCCTGGCCCCTGCTATCTAAAGTACAAGGCACAATATGTCTCGCTAATGCTCAAAATCCCTCAATGACCTCCCACTCCATTCCTGTCATCTATCCCAAAGTTCATTGGCCTACAAAGCCCTACGTGAGCTGGGTGCTTCTGCCATTCTGACCTTATCTCTTACCATTCTCCCTCTCTATTACTCCACTGCAGACCCATTGGCCTTAGACAGAGTCTCACTCTGTCCGCCCGTGTGGGTAGAGTGCTATTGTACCATAACTCACAGCAACCTCAAGCTCTTGGGCTCAAGGGATCATCCTGCCCCAACCTTCTGAGTAGCTGGGACTGCAGGCACCCGCCACAACACCTGGCTAATTTTCTAATTTCAGGAGAGGTAGGGTCTTGCTGTAGCTCAGGCTGGTCTCAAACTCCAGAGTTCAGGCAATCCACCCACCTTGGCCTCCCAGAGTGTTGGGATTACAGGTACGAGCCACTGTGCCTGGCCTCCCCTCCTCTTGGCCTTTTTGATATTCCTGGACCACATCAAGGAATACACTTTTGTACATGCTGTCTGTTCTGCCTTCTGCATGCTGTTCCCCCAGGTATTTTCATGGCATTCTCCCTACTTCCTTCAGGTCTTGGCTCAATTTTTTCCTTACTTATGATGCCTTTTCTGATCATTCTCTACAAATAGTAACATATCACTTTCTTGCCTTTTTTATTTTTCTCTGCAGCACTAATTTCCAATAAAAACACTACCATGTTTTCCCGAAAATAAGACCTACCCAAAAAATAAGCCCTAGCAGGATTTCTATGCATTTATTAAATATAAGCCCTACTTGGATAATAAGACCTAGTGATGGGCGTGGCTACGCAGATATGCATTTCGGGGGGGGAGCAGTAAGGAAGACTGGAATACCTTTTATCTGCCACAGCTCCTTTCTCTGAGCCAGTTTGCGCTTGCACAGGTGCCCATGTGGTAACCTAGGTTGCAGGCACCCTATTGTGCACTTAGGAATGGCTAGGGGAAAGGAGTTCATGCATCACTAGCGCCAGTCCCACCAACAAGGTTGGCTCCCCCATCAGGTTCCAGAAGAAGATGACTTAACTGTATTTGAATAACGGTAGATTGTTGTTAATAAAAATAAGACATGCCCTGAAAATAAGCCCTAGTGTGTCTTCTGGAGAAAAAATAAATGTAAGACAGTGTCTTATTTTGGGGGAAACACAGTATATATTTATTAGTTTGTAATCTGATTTCCAAATTCTATAAGGCCAAGGACTTTGCTATGTGTAAATACAACCCTTGTATACACAGCACCTAAAATGCTTGGAACATAACTATTGCTCAAAAAATACTAGGTGAGGCTCGGCGCCTATAGCTCAACCCGCTAAGGCGCCAGCCACGTACACCTAAGGTGGCGGGTTCGAATCCCCAGCCCGGACCTGCCAAACAACAATGACGGCTGCAACCAAAATAGCCGGGTGTTGTGGCGGGCGCCTGTGGTCCCAGCTACTTGGGAGGCGGAGGCAGAAGAATCGCTTGAGCCCAGGAGTTGGAGGTTGCTGTGAGCTGTAATGCCACGGCACTCTACCCAGGGGGACAGCTTGAGGCTCTGTCTCAAAAAAAAAAAAAAAAAAAATGCTAGGTGAAAGAATGTGTATAAATACCTCACTAGTTGCTTGACACCAGGCAAACCGGAAATCATTTTCTTCTTATCTCTTAACACATGGCTATTGAGAGAATTAAATAAAATTAAATATGTACAATCTCTACAGTATAATTCTTGTCATGTTGTAGTTTTTAATAAATATTTCCTTTCAATTCACCATGATTTATTCTGCAATACAAACTCTGAAAATGGCCTAATTTGGAGATTACATTTATGGAGAAATTTATGGTAAGAAAAGGAATTTCACCAGAACCTCATAAAGGTAGGTCAACATCTAATTACTTACCAATACTCAATTCAAGGGTTACTTGTTCTTGTAAAGACTTTCTCTGGCCCTCTGAGACTCTCAAATCTGGTATTTATTGTCATTCATGGTACCCTGGAACAACTTCTAGCATAAAACCAATCAAAATTCATTATACTTACTCCATTATTCATAATTTTCCTCATTAGACAAGTACATAAAGCCATATTTTACTTAAGTTTGTATTTAAGTGAATATTCAATAAATGTATGTGGAACAAAATTAAACATTTAAAGAACACAGGAAAAAAAAGCATTGTTCTAAATCCCTATATGAATAAAAGGTGTAAACAATCTGTGGAAAGCACACAGGAGAAACAATTTTAGAATGTGATTATAAAGTCAAAGGCAAAAGGTCAAGGGTCAGATTTCTGGGTACAGCTGTATGAAGCGGTCTGGCGTATTCTTCCACAGATAATCATAACATAGACTGGACAAAATAGTTATTTTAAAATACAACAGTTTGAAGACCCTGGAAGGAGACCAGAAACCACATACAGTTTACTCTCAAAGATTAAAACAGCAGCAGGTAAGAATCACAATTTGTGGCTTTTTGTTCAAAGAGAATTTTCAACGTGCAAAGTTCCTGAGACAGAAAACTATGGTCTTGCTGACAGCAAAAGACAGAATACAAAGCTGACCCAATAGCTGAAATTTAGACCTAAATTCTAACTACAAACTCCAGGCTGGCTACAGTGGCTCAGGTGTGTGATTCTAGCACTCTGGGAGGCCAAGGCAGGAGGATTGCTTTAGCTCCGGATTTCAAGACTAGCCTTAACAAGAGCAAGATCCTATCTCTACTAAAACTAGAAAAAGCAGTCAGGCTTGTGGCAGGCACCTGCTATCCCAGCTGCTCAGGAGGCTGAGGCAGGAAGATCTCTTCAACACAGGAATTTGAGGTTGCTGTGAGCTAGGCTGACATTCTGGCACTCTAGCCTGAGCAACAGGGTGAGACTTTGCCTCAAAAAAGATAGATGAGAGAAGAGAGACATATTGTGCCTTGTACTTTCGATAGCAGGGGCCAGGGTGGAAGCACGCAGGCCACTTAAGAGGGGATCACAGCTGCTCAGGTGGGAGGCTGGACCAGCGTGGCAGCAGTGGAGCTGGAGAGAGGCCTCGGGAGGAAATTTAGGGATTTTGGGACAGTGAGAGAGGGTAACTTTGAAGTCAAGGGAACTACAGACAATGAGACCCCCAAATCTGATTAAAAATTTTGCCCAAATCTTTGACAAACACTAAACTATACTGATCATAACTGAAATCTACAGATAAGAAGGAAAAATGCTGAAAATGGTAAATACGGGGGTCCATAAGTTCATATGCACTTTAAAATAATCGACTATTTTAAATTACACATGCACTTTATGGATACCCTGTACAATACCTACATGAACAAATAGAGATATCATACCTTACACACAGGTATATTTCTTCACTTAATTTATTTAAAAGATGCATAACTGGCTTAATGCAAATATCATATAACACTTTGATGCTAATATGCAAAAGAAAGGAATAATGCCACAGACCCTACAAACGTTAAAACGATAAGAAGAGAGGATTTTAAACATCCTTTTATGCCAATGAATTCAATAGATGAAGTAAAAATTCCTTGAAAGACAGAAATCACCAAATGTTAAAAGAAAAATAGAAAATCTGAATATTCACGTATTAGAGAAATTAAATTCAGAATTCTAAGATTTCCCACCTATGCATGCACACACATGTATATACACAAATCTAGGCCCAGACGGCTCTACCAGCGAGTTGCATCAAGCATTCAATTAAGAAACAATGCCAGTAAAAATAAAAGAGAGGAGTAAACGATTTTTGGGTTTTTTTTTTTTTTGAGACAGAGTCTCACTCTGTTGCTGTCAGTAGAGTGCATTGGTGTCACGGCTCACAGCAACCTCAAACTCTTGGGCTCAAGAGTTCTCTTGCCTCAGCCTCCCAAGTAGCTGGGACTAAAGGTGCAGTCACAATGCCCAACAAATTTTAGAGATTTGTTGGGGCCAGGATCTGGCTCAGGCTGGTCTCAAACTCCTGAGTTCAAGGGATACCCCCACCTCGGCCTCCCAGAGTGCTTAGAGTATAGGCATGAGCCACCGCGCCCCACCTGGAGTAAACAATTTTTAACTCATTTTTAAAAACCAGTATTATTGCTGGGAGCAATGGCTCACACCTATAATCCTAGCACTCTGGGAGGCCAAGGCAGGAGTATCCCCTAAGCTCACAAGTTTGAGACGAGCCTGAGCAAGAGCAAGAGCAAGAGCCCAGCTCTACAAAAGAGTAGAATTAGCTAAATGTTGTGCATGCCTGTAGTCCCAGCTCCTCTGGAGTCTGAAGAAGGAGGATCACTTGAACCTAGGAGTGTGAAGTTGCTGTCACCTCGGCTGATGCCACAGCACTCTAGCCTGGGCAAGAGAGTGAGACTCTGTCAAAAAGAAAAAGAAAGAAAAACCACACACATACTAAACAAAACCAGTATTATGTCAGTACCAAAACCAAATAAGATGTCATGAGATAGAAAACTACAGATTAATCTCTCCTGAACATAGACCAAAGGGAGGGGAAATCCTTCAACTATTAGCAAACCTCAAACTCTTGGGCTCAAGAGATTCTCTTGCCTTAGCCTCCCAAGTAGCTGGGACTACTGGCACTCACCACAACGCCCAGCTATTTTTTTTTTTTTTTTTGGTTGTAGTTGTCATTGTTGTTTGGCAGGCCTGGGCTGGGTTCAAACCTGCCAACTCTGGTGTATGGCACCCTAGCTGCTGAGCTCCAGGCGCAGAGCCCCTGGTGGGAATTTAAAACTACAGAAAGACTCTGGCAAACACCTTGGCAGTGTCTTAAAAGGTTACAAATACATGTAATCATACAACCCAGTCATTTCCTTCTTGATACTTGCCCAATAAAAATGAATACTGCATAAAGACCTATAGGCCCATAGTACCTGTACTCATAACAGCCTTAAAGTGAACATGACCCAAATGTCAATCAACAGCCAAATGGATAAGTAAATTGCAGCATACACATAAAATGAAATCAAACTCAGGGGCGGGGGGAGAGAAAACAAGTTGCAAATTCATCAGCATGCAACACTGATGAATTTCAAGAAGTTTATGCTAAATTTGAAAGCCAGGCTGACATGAAGACATACTGTTTACAGAATAATCTGGAGAAGGGAAAACTAATCATGAGAGAAAGCAGACCAGTTGCCTGTAGTTGGGGTGGAGGCAAGAAGGTCTTTTTTTCTTTTCTTTTGAGGCAGAGTCTCAAACTGTCACCCTGGGTAGAGTGGGGTGGCGTCACAGCTCACAGCAACCTCAGACTCTTGGGCTTAAGCAATTCTCTTGCTGCAGCCTTCCAAGTAGCTGAGACTACAGCTGCCCACCAGAATGCCCAGCTATTTTTTTGTTGCAGTTGTCATTGTTGTTTAGCTGGCCCAGGCCAGGCCTTCAGCTTTTGTGCATGTGGTGGGCGCCATAACCTCTGTGCTACAGGCGCCTCTGCTCAAGGCAGGATGGTCTTTAAAGGGCCCTTAGCAATGTTTCTGGGGAGGAGGAAAATGCTCTTCATCTTGCAATGGTGGTTTACTCAGATATGTACATTCTTTAAAATTATATACCTATAATGGGTGCATTTTATTTTATGTAAATTAAAACTTAGATGTAGCTTTTTTAAAGGTGACTTCATAAGAAAATAACTACACTATGGCTGAGAATAGTATTTTTAGTTATAGATCTTAGAAAAGAGTGGTTCTTAGGGTACGTCATTGAAAAACCTGATTTTTTTCCTTTTTATTATTATCATTATTATTATTTTCAGTTTTTGGCTGGGTCCGCCATATGGGGCCAGCACCCTACACCTTTGAGCCACAGGCGCCACCCCGATTTTTTTTCCTTTTGAATGACTTAAGATGGCCAGTAAAAGCATCCTGGTTGGCTTGGGAAGAAAGGTAAATAAATCACACTGAAATCAAACCACTGTGTTTCTTGATAGGCTTATGAGCTAGGAATGAAGCTTGTAAGGAACATAAAAAGGCCTCAGGAACATAAAAGTATGTCCTGGAGATGCGATCAGCACAGAAAATAAAACCCACAGGGCTTGGGGGGAGGCGAAGGGGGATGGTGCGAATAGCAACCTGGCTCCTTTGCTGAGAACTCTTGTTATCTTGTTCTGTATTTATCCAGCGCTGTATTTAGAAAAGATTAAATCAAAACTATGAAATTAAAACATGATGAGTGACAGTTCAGAGAGACGACAGCTGTGGCATTAGATTTTCATCATGTCAGGCCTGAGCTCTGTGTTTCAGGTCACTTTTTTCCATTGGCACAGATCCTGAAGGACAAGAATTATCTTTCTATTGGCTATTTTCTAAACCACCTGTTGCCTCCGTGGGGTAAAAGATTACTGAGGTTGAAATGGGAAGTGAGCCATTTCCAAGGTCTGGGTTGAATGGGGTCTTCACAGAACACTTACTTTAGGAAGTTTAAGCAAAATGTTATCTGGTGTCACCAGCAATAATAATCCTGTGTGCTGTATTCCCCTTCTATGCAGAGAAAATATTTTGAATCATAACACGTTTCAAGTGTGCACCCACAGGTAGTTGAATAAATATCTCCTTTTCTATGTTAGATGAAAAAATTTACATATATATATATTTTTGAGACAGAGTTTCACTATGTCGCCCTCAGCATCACAGCAATCTCAAACTCTTGGCTGTAAGCGATTCTCTGGTGCACAGCTATTGCTCTGAGCCTTCCCTGCCTTGCACCACATACTAGGTTGGAGCCTCTGTTGAACAGATTCCATATCTTTGTTCTTTGACTTATTCCCTCCGCTTTCAAGTATCTTTAAGGAGAGAATGCCTGGGAGATAATCTTACCAATTTTTGTTATCCGGAAATGTTTTTCTTCTATCCTTACATATAACTGATATTTAAATTGCAAAGAATTCTTGGTTGAAAATCATTTTTGTCCAAAACCCTGAAGAGCTTCATTGTCTTTAATTGCTCCATTGGCTAACAGCATTGCAGTTAAGAAATCAGATGAAGGTGGTTGAGTAGGGCCCTGGCCACATACACCGAGGCTGGTGGGTTTGAACCTGGCCCGGGCCAGCTAAACAACAATGACAACTGCAACAAAAAAGAAAAGCTGGGTGTTGTTGTGGGTGCCTATAATCCCAGCTACTCGGGAGGCTGAGGCAAGAGAATTGCTTAAGCCCAAGAGTTTGAGGTTGCTGTGAGCTATGATACCATGGCACTCTACTATTTAAAAAAAAAAAAAGGAATCAGATGAAAACCTGAATTTCAAGCCTGGTGTAGAACTCCTGAGCTCAAGCAATCCACCTGCCTTGGCCTCCCAGAGGGCTAAGATTACTGGCCACTCTGCCCATCTCCTTTAAGATTTTTTGATTTCAATATCAACCTATAGACAAATTGCAGAATAGTTAATTAGGAAGGAGGAATTATTAGGAATCAATTATGTAAATGTCATCAATCTCAATATGGTAAAGACAAACAGATGACAGAATTTACTAGATATAAGCAGAAAAGAGAAAGATGGGGTATATACATATACCCTCTTCTAACAAAATAGGCATTCGTATCGTCTGCCAATGATAAAAATAAAAAACCTATTCAGGATTAGATATTTCACATTAAGGCACAGGTAGTATAAGAGACTTAAATCCTCCCCATGATAAGCAGGAAATCAACAAATGATGTAGTTCCAGGCACATACTATATACTACTTGATAAATATCATAATAAATGTCATTTCCTTTACTTTGATCAAAATCCATTAAAGAATTATGTTTAGGTAAAGATCCTTACCATGATATAAAGAATCACTGTAATTTCATAACAGTTACCATTTTGGATTTACTGTCACTATATTTTTGAAAAGCTGCCAATATACCCTGTTCAAATCAAATTGTATCAGGAGAACTCAAAAGATATAAACTTAGTGTTGGACAATATGAAAGCCTTAGGCTAATATAGTTTTTTTCGCTTGTAAAGATCACATACAGTGACTCAGTTTTTTTTTTTTTTAAATATCAATTAGCTCTTTGGTGAAATAGCTCTAATGAGAAACTTTGGAGCACTTTTCTTTAATCTCCTTAATATTGTAAATAACATGAAAACCACAATGAGGAGCTGGAAATAACACAAAGAAGATTATTGGTGTCTACCAGTAGTATAAGAGAGATTCCCTCATTTGTACCCCTTGGCAATTTGGTGGTTAGAAACGGAGGAATGACTCAGCTTGAAATATAGGGCTCGGATGTGCACCTGTAGTCCCAGCTGAGGTGGGAGGATGGCTTGAGTGCAGGAGGGAGGGCCAGCCTGTAGTGTACTGGGATTGCATCTATGAATAGCCACTGCACTCCAGCCTGGACAACATGAATAAAATTTTTTAAATATATCAGGAATTAATGATAGCTGGTAAAATATGTACTCTTTGCTATTCTTCAAGAGTACGTACTTTATCTAGCATGAATGCAACTGCTATCTCAGATTGTCTTAGTGGGGTGGCTATAGGCAACACGTGTTCTTCCCACCAGTATTTTTGTAGTTGTTAGGTGTCTCTCTCTCTCTTTCTTTTTATTGAGGCAGAGTCTCACTCTGTCACCCTGGCAAGAGTGCTGTGAAGTCATAAATCTCAGGAACCTCAAACTCTTGGGCTTTAATCAATCCTCCTGCCTCAGCCTCCCTAGTAGCTGTGACTATAGGCACCCACCACAACATTCAGCTAATTTTTCTATTTGTAGTAGGGATGAGGTCTCACTTTGCTCAGGCTGGCCTCGAACTCCTGAGTTCAAGTTATCCACCTGCTTTGGCCTCCCAGAGTGCTGGGATTACAGGCAGGAGCCCGCATGCCTGGTCATGGTTAGTTTTCTTCATAAGCAATAGAAAGTAGCTAAAGCTAACTCTTGACTCCATTGAGAAATGAAAATAAATTATAATTAGTTTAAAGTAACAACATAAAAATAAGTTAAAAGCAAGCATTGAAATTTAAAATTTTTATTTATTTATTTATTTTGTAGTTTTCAGCCAGGGCTGGGTTTGAACCTGCCACCTACAGCATATGGGGCCAGCGCTCTACCCCTTTGAGCCACAGGTGCCGCCCGTGAAATTTAAAATTTTTAAATAAAATAATATTTGGTAAAATAGTAGCTAGATTTTAGAACAAAAGGAAGAGTTAAACAATCACCACTTGAGAACAGCAACTAGGTTGTTGCTCTGGGATTCTCAGGGGTAGACAAACAGAACTGTTGGTTGGTGCCTTGGAGCGTGGCTGATGAGATGACCACTCCAACCACCTTCTGCGTTTTTGAGACTCCACTCCATATTTAGATGCCCAAAACTTAAAATAAACACCCCTAGGTTTCACCTTTGAGGGGAGGGGCAAAGGGAGGGAAACACTGGGCCTGGCCGGCCTACACAGAAAGGGGGCCAGGACTGACTCAACGTGGAGGGGCTCCTCACGGGAAAGAGGAAGGCCAGACAGACGAAAGCAGACGCCCACTCCCCATGGGCAAGGGCTTTTAAAAAAGACATTGAAGAGCTGCCTCTCCGGTCCTCCTTTCACACTTTCCTGACATTATAAGGATTTCCTTTACTTTCTCAACCGGGTCCTAAGATCTTTCCAGTTAGTCTGTCAATGTGGCTGTGGTTTTGTCTAAAATTATGTTTTTTCTGTATTTTTAGAGCTTATTTTATGGTCAAATTCTTTGTGGTAGAATTTTATCTTGCTGTGTACAATAGATAGACTTAAGCATGCAAGGTTTTGAATATATGTCCAGTAGTGCATCATAGCTTTGCTTTTCAGCATTAATAACTGCTGAGTTCTTACTATCAATTCTCATCACAGTGTAAGGAATGCAAAATTACCCTTGGCAAGAGAGCCCACTATCCAGCCCGAGAGAATACACAGTAAAAAGTGTGAAATAACAGGCAATGGGAGAGAATGACATGTGACTATTTTATAAGACGTGATCAGGTCATTTTAAAATAATGCTTATTTTTTGTTTCTTTTCACACAATGCATTTCTATTTCTTTATAATAAAATCTTTGAATTTCCCTTATTACAGGTTGAATTGTGTCCCCCAAAGAGATATGTTGACATCATATGCCCCAGTACCTATAAACGTGACCTTATTTGGAAATAGGGTCTCTGTAGATACAATCAATTTCACTTCATTAGGGTGGATGCTAATCCAACACGGCTAGTGTCCTCACTTTCTCATTTTTTTTCCTTAGGACCTTCACGAATAGCATCCTCAAATAAGGCCCGGTAAAGACAGGTGCAGGGGGAGAATGCCATGGGACCACAGAGGCAAAGATTAGACTGATACAGCTACAAGGGAGGAACTCCAAGCATCCATGGCCAACCCTGGAAGCTAGGAACAAGCAAAGCAGGATTCTACCCAGAGTTTCACACTGAGAGCTGCCTTGCCAGCACTTTGATTTTGCCTCCAGAATTGTTTTAATCACCCAGTTTGGGATATTTTGTTATAGCAGCGCTGGGAAACTAATATACCTCCCCCCAACTGGACTCCCATTGCTTCTTCTCCTTTTCTACCAACCCTAAATATATCGACACTATAAGGCAGTGGTGCTCAATTTTAATATATACACAGATCACCTAGGATCTTGCCAAAGAGCAGATTCTGATTCAGTAGTCTGATTCTGTCTGTCGCCCTGGGTGGAGTGCCGTAGCATCATTAGCTCACAGCAACCTCAAACTCTTGGGTTCAAGTGATCCTCTTGCCTCAGCCTCCCAAGTAACTAGGACTACAGGCACCTGCCACAATGTCTGGATAGTTCTTTCTATTTTTAGTTAAAGACACTATTTTTAGTTAGAGACAGGGTCTCACTCTGGCTCATGCTGGTCTAGAATTCCTGAGCTTAAGCAACTGCCACCTTGGCCTCCCAGAGTGCTGGGATTACAAGTATGAGCTACCCCACCCAGAGAGGCTACATTTCTTACAAGCTCCCAGAGGATTCCCATGCTGCTGGTAGGCTTTTTGCCACAATGCTAGGAGAGATAAAGTAGAAAAACCCATTCAAGGAGATGAAAAGAAAATGAGTAAACAAAATATTGAAGGGGGAAATAAATAAGGAAGATTTCAAAAGAGACCACAGATTATTTTCTAATCATCATTCTTCCACATAACACAAAAAGATTTAAAGTACAAAGATTTCAAACTTGCTTTCTAAAGAAACAAGTTTATGAGTATAATATTAAGGGTAAGTTGATTATTCCATGTGGCTGCTTTTAATTTTATTTTTTAAGTGATGATTTCCAGCAGAAACACTGCAGAGGTGGAGGTGAATGAGCACCATCTGGAGCAATAAAGTCCAGGTGCCCCGGAGTTAATGAGCATACCTGCTAATAGTTGGGGCTTGAAAAGGTTCATAGACTAACAGAGAAAGCTTTTCAAAAACGTCTATTCGTGGGGTTCACCTTCAGAGACAGTGTTTTGTTAGGCCTGGGGTCTGGCCCAGGAATTAGAGTTTTTATGAAGCTCCATGGGTAATTCTGATGCAAAGTCAAGTTTGGGAAATATTACTTCGACATAAAGAGAATTTACTCTCTATGTATTTTATTTTATACACAAAGTTCTAATTAAAAAGAAAGAAATCTGTCGATATCGATACGCAGTTAAAGCAAACACAGTATAATCCATAAAACCAAACTGAGAAATGCTTTCCTCCCATAGGAACTTCAAAAGCAATTTGAGAACAGTGTCCTGGAGCCTACACAGTAGAACGTCTCACATACTCGTGGTCTTGCTAGTAGTTTCCAAACCTAAGTGTACCTAAGAATCACCAACAGGTTGGTTACTAAGAGAGATTTCAGGGCCCCATCCCAGGACGTTTAGAGTCTGTGGTTTGAAGTGGGGTCTAAGGATCTGCATCTTTAACCAACATCCGCAGAAGCAGGCTACAGCTGCGGTGCACACTGAACTCTCGAGAGGAACAAATGACTGTGACCGCTCGGGACACTGATGTTAGGAGTCAATCTAGATTCATCTCAGGAACTTTCAAGGGTAGTGACAGGCTGAAAACGGGCATGGCATCTAATCAGCAACTGAGATGGCAGATAAGAACGTTTTTAATGAAGGCCCCGGGTTTACAGTAAGTCCCTGAATGCCCACACACGATGCCAAGTTCCGACTTGATTTGCGTCACCACAGTTGTGGGTTTGTGCCAAGGTCAGTTATCAAACATATGAAAAAAAAATAATAAAAACTTCACAAAATGCGGGACAAAAATAAGACCAACGAGCTTGTTACAACCGAATTAAAATCTGGCTGGGGGTCATCTCTACGTCACTGTGAAAGAACAATGTCAGGGATTTGTCCCAACAAGCTTTTGATGAAAGAATTTGATCTGTGGACTATTCAGCTGGTAAAGACAAAGGAAAGAAAAGCAAGGCAATTCCCTGCCTGGTTGGGATTCAAAAGCAGTAAAATCTGCCCTGCTGTTTAAAGCCGCAGGGGCGCTGGGCCTGCAGGGAGGACCCGTGGGCGCGCGCCGCGGAGTCCTGCAGGTCCCGGCGCCCGCGCAGCCGCCGCGGACTGACCCGGGAGCGGGGCGCTGACTCAGCGCTGAGTCACGCTCGGCGCTACGTGCCGGCCCGGCCGGCCGCGCGAAGTCAGCCGAGGGCCCGGCTTCCTGGAAGACTCGTCCTCTTCTCGCCCGGAGGGCGGCGGCGCCTCTGTCACACGCTCGCCTGCACGCATGGCCTTCTCGCCCCAGCCCGGCGACTTCCAGGACTCACCGCCCGGGGTGGCGGGGCCGAGGGTCACATGAGACACACGGTTAGAGCTCGGGCGGATGCCTTCATCCCATGTGTTTCCTCAAACCCCAGATTCCAGTTGCTCTTGCTTTTTTCGTGCTGTTAGGTTTTTGTTCTTTTTTTTTCTTTTTCCTGGCAAGGGATTAACAAGTCGATCTTTTCAGAGTTTCCAATATTTTAAATGAAGTGCAAGAAAACTGAATTAATAAAACATGTTGACAATTATGCGTCCAATCAATCACAACTGCTTCAGGTCCAACGTTACTGTCATGGAGCTACAGCCTGAGCCCCGGAGCTTTGAGCGTTGGTGCCTGAGGAGAAAAGTTACTGTGTTCTGATTTGCTGTTTGTTAATGAAAAGCAAATCTTTGTTGTTTATAATAACTAACTTACTCTGAGGAGTGGAGACATAGTTGATAATGATTTGGTGTGGAGTTACCAAAGAACAGGCTGGTCGTGTCTCCGCGTGTTCTGAACCTTAACTAACATCCTGTTGTGCCAACTACAAATCATACTTTGTTGGTCTTAAAACCCAGTCTGGCAGTGTTTATATGCATGCTCCAAGGCCATAGCAGGTGGCAGGTGTCATTAAATGTAGCTAGTCAGTGAGATAGCGTTGATAAAGTGAGAGGATTATAAGCTAGGGAGAGAGTTTGAGGCTGGTTTGTAAGACAGACAGACTGAATCTTCAGATGTTGTGCCTGTTACTGCCAGTTCTGCTTCTTTGGGAGAATTATATCCTTCCCTATCCCTGTGTGCGTGTGGGATGATGAAAACATCAGAGTGTTCTTGTCATCTGAATGCTTTTCTCACAGGGAAGGACTGAAGTAATTAGAAGTTGAAATGACTCACCAAGGTTATGGAGAAGCCGGACTACCCAGTTTTTTTAAGGAGGGGAAAGCTACCAAACTGATACAAAATAAGGGAATATAGTAATGTGAGAGATGATAAGACCCCAGAAAGGCAAAATGAGTAGTATGAACCCCAAACGGGATCTCATCTACTCGAACTGTTGGTATCAGGAAATGTACTTAATGTAATATAATGGCCTTAAAAAAATTATTCTTAAATAAAATATTTTAAAATTTAAGTAAGTATACATAATTTGATGTTAAAAAAAAACCATGCCTGATTCTGATTCATTATTCTTAGTTTTTTTTTTTGATACTTTCTGAAGTTACAAAGTCAGACAAAACTTCCCTTTAAAACCTAAGTTCACTTTAAAACAGTATGAACTGGGGCTACTTACTTAGCTTCTCTAAGCCTGTTTTCTTCTCTGTAAAAAGTAGATTGTAATCACCACTTCGCCAGTTTTAGGCACCAGATTAAATGAGATGACACCTATAAAAGGTTTAGCACAATGTTAGGCAGGTTTAAAAAGAAACAAAAAACTCAGTAAACAAAGCTGGTATTGTGCTGTCCTTATTATTGAACTTAAGACTACAATATTAATTAGATCCCAAAGAGGTAGTACAGATGCTTTGTCTGAATCACAAAACTAGTAAAAGGCTTGGGAGTGTACATTACAGACCTGGTGGTTAGTGACCTTGGGCAAGATCCTTGAATCCGTGGGCAAGTGTTTACTGTTCTTTTATTATGAGAAGAGAGCTGAAAGAAGGATGGGAAGGCTAAATCAGGGCAATATCCCCCTAAAATCATTATTTGGCCAGAGAAATGGTAAGTAATAGAAAACAGCCAGGCAAGAACCTTTTCTGTCATGCTCAGGGAGAGCTCTTTGACAGAATGGCATAGTGGTCACTGGGCAGAGAGGATATAACCTTTGCCCTTTAAATTATAGGTCAACTTCATTGACACACAGTAATTCGTTATTTTGTTGAGACGGAAGTTTGGTTCTTTCCAGGTATAAGGCTGATGACCTTAGCTATTGATGGAGGTTAGTAACCAATCTCTCCCATAAACTCCTACAACTAGCTGATAAGAGGTAAGAGTCATTCTCTTGAAATAATAAAATACTTATTTGTTTAGTTAGCCAGGCCGCCATAACAAAATACCGTAGAGTGTGTGGTTTACGCAATGTAAATTCACTTCTCACAGTTCTGGAGCCTGGGAAGCCCAGATCAAGGGGCAAGCTGGGTTTTCTTCTGAGGACTCTTCTCTTGGCTTGTAAGTGACTTTTGTCTTGGCTTGGTGCCTATGGCTCAAGTGGCTAAGGCGCCAGCCACATACACCTAAGGTGGCGGGTTCAAATCCAGCCTGGGCCCGCCAAACAACAATGACGGCTGCAACCAAAAAATAGCCAGGTGTTGTGGCGAATGCCTGTGGTCCCAGTTACTTGGGAGGCGGAGGCAGGAGACTCGCTTGAGCCCAGGTTGGAGGTTGCTGTGAGCTGTAATGCCACAGCACTCTACCCAGGGGGACAGCTTGAGGCTCTGTCTCAAAAAAAAAAAAAGTGACTTTTGTCTTGCAATGTACTCAGATGACCTCTTTGTGCTTATACAAAGTGGAGGGACTGGGTTTTAGGGCTTCATCAGATGAATTTTGAGGGTGTGAAAAGATAAAATTACAACAAATGTAGATGGGATTGGGGGGGTTGGAGCCAGGGTCTCACTTTTTTGCCCAAGTATGAGGATAGTGGCATGTGATGGAGTCAAACACAGGAACCCCACCCAAATAGAGCAGCCCCACATAAATCAGTCAACCCCCCACCACCGCTCTCCAGACGATGCCTTACCCTAGAAAGTTGGATGGGCCAATCCCCTAACTTTCACCACGGGTGTCCCTCCTAAGAGGGTGAATGGGCCAATCGCCGCCCCCCCCCCCGTTCTGACCTTTAAAACACCATCCACTATTACCCATGCACTGACTTCTCTCAAACTCAGCCCTCTCCCACTGGTGTGGAATACAGAGCCTGGATTCCGTTTTCCTTTCATCTTTTGTCTTGGAATAATTTTTATTATTTTTGTCTTTGACATCTCACCATGATTATAGGTCAATGCAACATCAAACTCCTAGGCTCAAGTGATCCTTCTGCCTCAGACTCCCCAGCAGCTGAGATGACTACAGCTATGCCCCACCACATGTGGGTAACTTTTCTATTTTTTGTACAGATGGGGTCTGGTTATGTTCCTTAAGCTGATCTCAAACTTCTGACCTCAAATGCTTTTCACACCATAGCCTCTCAAAAGCTAAGATTATGGGTGTGAGCCACCTCACCCAGCCAACAAATTTATAAGATTTCATTGACTTTTATTGTTTTTATGATCCAGGCTTTCTAGGCACTTTATTAAAAAAGCAGAAGAATTTAAAATATACTCCTTTTTAGTCAAATCATCACTATCTATAAGGCTACCTGCCCTGAGTTCAAATTATGAGTTAAATCTTCCCAGAATGCACGTTTCCTCAGCAAGTGAGAATTTCTGAAGTATATCTATGAAATAAAGTAAAAGATTAGCCTTGCACTCTCCCCTGCAGGAGTAAGTTTTCTCCTGTAAGAAACAAAGAGGAATTCTAGGACCCATCCAGACAAAGGTTGATTATGTGCTATCCTTGAATGAGCCCCAGGAAATGTCCTTGGCAGGTGCCTTGTGTAACCAGGAGCCCTCTGTGGGAAATACATGGTGTGATGGGGGGTCTACGCTAGGATCCTGCTGCTGCTGCTGCTGCTGCTGATCTGACAACCAAGACATTCCTAGATCTTGGATACTAGATATACTCCAAATACTCTGGATTTTCCATAGCCAGACCAAAGTAGAAAGCTGATATTTATCCAAGGAGATGAAAATGTCTTTCAAGTCTCCTCAATAATTCCATGGACCCTGAGGAAATTTGAGTAATAGCAAAAAAACAAAAAAAACCCTCTTTCTCTAGCGTTGAAATGTCAGAGAGCTGCCCTTACAGTTACAAGTGATCCTTTACATTTACAACCTTGTATGTATCTACTCCACAAGTGTACATAGTATGTTTTTGCAAGTGTGACTGGAAAATGATTCACTAACATCTCCAGAGGCATTCTGAATACAGTAACATGTGTGTACTCTTAATGCCATATGTATGTGCCAAGGGACATTTACTCATATTGATAATTACAAAAAAACACTGTTCTGCTTATTAAAATACTTGTCAAAATGTTGATCTACCTACAACTTTTCTTTTCAATAAGATAATCTGATGAAATGAAAGCTCTGTGTGAATTGGGGCAAGCTGGCCACGCCTGTACCTGCCTCTAACCTGCATACCTTGTAGGACAGAAATCCTTTCTAATGAAAAAGAAGTATTTATTTTTCAGGATTTGAGCCACAAATGTATTAAAGATCTATTTTGAATAAAATCTAGAATTTGCTGGGCCTGTGGCATGTTCCCATAGTCCCAGTTGTTACTGTAGAGGTTGAGGCAGAAGGATCCCTTGAGGGCAAAAGTTATGGGCTGTAGGACACTGTGCCAACTGGATGTCACACTAAATTGGTCTTCAATGTGGTGAACTCCTGGCAGCAGGGAAGCCACCACATTGCCTAAGGAGGGGAGAGCTGGCCCCAGCTGGAAGCAGAGCAAGTCAAAACTCCCATGCTGACCAGTAGTGGGATTGCATCTGTGAGCGGCCATTGCATTGCAGCCTGGGCAACATAAGGAGACTCTGCCTCTAAATGGAAAAGAAAAAGGAAAAAAAAATCTAGAAACCCTGATGGAATGATAGGTCTACATCTATTTCTCTGAGGATTCTTCATACTGTTTTCTGTAGCAGTTGTATTAATTTGCAATTCCACCAATGGTGTGTAAGTGTACCTTTCTTTCTGCACACATGCCAGCATCCAGGGGCTTGGGTTTTTTTTTTTTTTTGACTTCTTAATACTGGCCTTTCTGACAGGTGTAAGGTGATATGTCTCACTGTAGTTTTAATTTGCATTTCCCGGCTCGGCGCCTGTGGCTCAACCGGCTAAGGCGCCAGCCACGTACACCTAAGGTGGCGGGTTTGAATCCCCAGCCCGGACCTGCCAAACAACAATGACGGCTGCAACCAAAAAATGGCCGGGCGTTGTGGCGGGCGCCTGTGGTCCCAGCTACTTGGGAGGCAGAGGCAGGAGACTCGCTTGAGCCCAGGAGTTGGAGGTTGCTGTGAGCTGTAATGCCACGGCACTCTACCCAGGGGGACAGCTTGAGGCTCTGTCTCAAAAATAAAATAAAATAAAATAATTTGCATTTCCCTGATGATTAGCGATGGTGAGGATTTCTTCATCTACCCAAAGGAAGTCACTTCATCAAAAGATGCCTGCACTCAAATGTTTATTGAAGCACAATTCACAATTGCAAAGATATGAAATCAACCTAAGTGACCATCAATTCATGAGTGGATCGGCTCGGCACCTGTGGCTCAAGTGGCTAAGGCGCCAGCCACATACACCTGAGGTGGCGGGTTCGAATCCAGCCCCAGCCCACCAAAAGACAATGATGGCTGCAACCAAAAAAATAGCCAGGCATTGTGGCAGGCGCCTGTGGTCCCAGCTACTTGGGAGGCAGAGGCAGGAGACTTGCTTGAGCCCAGGAGTTGGAGATTGCTGTGAGTGATGCCATGGCATTCTACCCAGGGGAACATTCATGAGTGGATTAACAAAATTTGATATATGAGGTCTGACAATTAAGTATGTGAACTTACCCTACAAAAAGTGCTGCATACGTCCTTGCTGAATATCACTATGGTAACCTTCAAGGGACTCCCCCTGGGATGCTATACACCAACACCTGTACCTAGTCCACCCTTCAAAGCAATTTTGGAACTCTTTTTCTGGAATGACCATCAGAACTGTCTTTGTATTATCCTTAATGTCCTGAATGTCATTAAAATGTCTTCTTTTCCATATTTCCTTTATCTTCAAATAAAGAAAAAAGTCACCAGGTGCCAGATTAGGTGAGTAGGGAGGGTGTTCCAATAAGGTCGTTTGTTTGCTGGCTAAAAACTCCTTCATAGACAGTGCCGTGTGAGCTGGTGCATTGTTGTGATGCAAGAGCCACGATTTGTTGGCTGAAATTTTCTTTCTTTTTTTGAGATATAGTCTCACTCTGTCACATAGAGTTCAATGGTGTCATAGCTCACAGAAAACTTAAACTCTTGAGCTTAAGAGATCCTCTTGCCTCAGCCTCTTGAGTACCTGGGACTATAGGCACCTGGCACAATGCCTGGCTAATTTTTCTATTGTTAGTAGAGATAGGGTCTCACTTTTGCCCAGGCTGTTCTTGAAATTCTGGCCTCAAGCAATCCACCAGCCTCTGCCTCCCAGAATGCTAGGATTACAGGTGTGAGCCACCACACCAGCCTGTTGGCTGAGATTTTCAATTAAGACTTTTCCCAACTGTTCATCTATCAATGTTTACTTGGTCTGATATGCTTGTCACAGTCAGCCAATGATTTTGACACAAATTTTGATGCCTTTTTACAACGTCTTCATCAGTTCTGCTGTTACTGGCTCCCTACCTCTCTTCATCAGTGATACTTTTCCTTTCCTCAGAAAAGCGCTTTATCCATTTGCACACTGCCATTTTCTTCGTGGCACTATCCCCATAAACTCGGAGTAACATGTCCCTCTGGTTTCATTTCCATTCTTGCCAGTTTAACAAGAAATTTAATATTTGTTCTTTGCTCTAATTTAAGCTACGTCATTCTCATCTCAGCACACAAAAGCATGTAACAATAATGACCATCACTCAGCAAGACACCACCACATGTCAACAGGAACACAGCTGCAAGACACCGATAGGCCCAAGTTATGAAACCTCACTGAACTGTTTGTACAGTGTTGCCAACCTAAGCACATGGTGGCAAGTTCATGAACTTAATTCTCAGACTTTCATATGTGTACCATGCAGTACTACTCAGCCATAAAAAAAAAAAAAATGCAATAATGTCTTTTTCAGCCACTTGGATGAACTTGGAGACCATTATCTTAAGTGAAGTAGCTCAGGAATGGAAAAACAAATGCCACAAGCACTCTGTAATAATTGAGAGCTAATCAGTGAGTACACATGGGCACCGAGAGATATAAAGGTCATAGGAAATCCAGAAGAGGAGATGGAAAAGGAGCAGAGGGTAAAAATCTATCTATTGGGTACAGTGAGCACTATTCCAGTGATGGGCACACTAAAAGCCCCAACTTAAGCATTATGAAAGGTATCTGTGTAACAAAAATGCTTGTAGACCCTTATATTTTCAAATTTTAAAAAATCTAGAGGCCCACTGTTAAAATATGGCCATCTGCTCTATACATTAATATGGGGAATGGCTGCGGGAAAGAATAATCAACCAGTTAATGGTTTTATTCTGATGGTGAATCAGTTTACCATTATCAGTTAACTACTATCTGCTTAATGATAATCACATCTTTGCCCTTCAATGTGTAATCTCTAGCTTTACAATGGAGGAATGTCCAAACTACATGATGATTTTACAAAGAGGTTTTTTTTTTTTTTTTTTTTGCTTATCTGTGGTGTTTGGACATCATGAAAAGTATGCAGGGACCTTTTTTGCTTATTGACTTTTGTTAGTGTTTGTATACTTAATGTAATGTGCGACCCTAGACAACTGTGTTTGTACAATGTGCAGTGCGGGGGAGGGGGGTTGGAGGACACCCCTGCTTTACGTAATATCCCTTTGAGGAAAATTGACATACTATGCATATTATTAGCCCCCTTTTACAATAGGGGGCTCAATTAACTGAGTCAAGAGATTAAACGCCTTTTGAGGCCACCCAGAGTTCAGGTTTACTTAGTTATGCCTCTTCTGTCAGATACGGCACAGACCACTGGAGCCTATGGCTGAGTTTTATTACCTAGGGACAGGGATTGCTGCAGACTTTGGACTTTGAAAGTATAGGGGGTAGAACTAGGATTGCCCAACCAAGGGGTGTGGGATGTTTAAGCCAGAAACATCTTGAGTGCTTTGTCTAGTGAATTTCTGGAATCAGAAGTACACCCTAGAGCCCTCACTATAGATACAGCTCCCGTGTCAGAAATATTGAAATACCTGTAAATACTTGATTAATATTAAAGGCTGTCGTGTTAGTAAACTCACCTCATGACTGGATCTCCTACCAGAGCCTTGGATGGAGTAGTGCTCTTCAGGGAATCAGTTTACCATTATTTTCAGTGAGTGTCAGGCTAGGGCTCAAGTTGGAAGAGCTTTGCAGGGTAGAAACCTCCTTTAGACCACCCACCATACTTCTATTTTCATGCTGAGCAATGAGGTTGGGGAGGACAGACTTTCCCCACTTAAAATTTAAATTTCTATCTTGGGTCAAAAGAAATTTTATCTCAAATTTCCCCAAATCTAGAGGTACATGTTCCTCCCTGAGAGTAAATTCTTAAAAATGAACAAATAGGCTTTGCTCAATGGTTAGGGCACCAGCCACACACACTGGGGCTGGCAGGTTTGAACCCAGCCTGGGCCTGCTAAGCAACAATGACAACTATAACAACAACAACAACAACGAAAATAGCCAGGCATTGGAGCAGGTACCTGTAGTCCCAGCTACATGAGGCTGAGGCAAGAGAATCACTTAAGCCCAAGAGTTTGAGGTTGCTGTGAGTTGTGACACCCCATTACTCTATCTAGGGAGTCATAGTGAGACTCTGTCTCAAAAAAAAAAAAAATATATATATATATATATATTAAAAATACAAAAGGAAAAATCCAGCTTAAACACTGACATTGAAGACCGTGTGTGAACATCCCCTTAGCCTCTAAGCACATACAATCTTGGTAGCCAGATGTGTGTGACATGCTATGTGCACAACAGGTAATTATATCCTGCCATCAAAATAAGCAAATACACAATGATAATAATAGTAATTAGTATTCATGATTATACAATGATAACTATTATAATTGTGATGATTATGATCAAGACAAATCACATTTATTAAGGGCTTACCATGGGCCAGGTTTAGAGTAAGCTCTATATCTCATCTAATCCTTACAACAATACTGGGAGGCATTATTCTTATTACCAGTTTACAAAAGCAGAATCTTGGATGAAGAAATTTGCCCAAACTCATCCAGCTAATAAGTGGCTGAGCCAGGATTCAAGCCCAGGTCTGTTTACCTCTAGGCTCATGGTATTATTTTAAAAGACACAGAACAAACGCTTGGTTGTCCATCCACGTGTGTATACATAGCGAGCGTGTACATTCCAGACACAGACTCGTATCCCAGCAAGTAGCTTTGTTTCTCTAGCACTGATCTTAGGCTGCCTCAAGAGCTTAGTTACTACTGTCAATGAAAAACTGCATTTTATTGATTCAAAAGTCATTCTTTTTTGAGATAATTCTTTTTCTGCCACTTCCTATTCTCTTTCTGGGGGATAGGCTGGCAGGGGAATCAGAGAGTAGTGATATACATATTATCCTGATGTCAGTGGGAAGGGGGCCCTTGGTCTCTCATCCTTCTCCAGCCCTGCTGGTCTCTGTTGAAGTAGAATGAAATCAGCCAACTGCCTTGGTTCACACCTGTAATTCTAACACACTGGAGGCTCAGGAGGGTGGATTACTTGACCTCAGGAGGTCAAGACTAGCTTAAACAAGAACAAGATCCCATCTCTACTAAAAATAGAAAAATTAGCTGGGTGTAGTGTTGGCACCTGTAGTTCCAGCCACTTGGGAAGTTGAGGCAAGAGGATCACTTGAGCCCAGAAGTTTGAGGTTGTTGTGATCTATGACATTAGGGCACTCTACCTAGGGTGACAGAGATCGACTTTGTCTCCAAAAAAAAAAAAGGAAAACTAGTTAGATGGCTGCCCTCCTGCACAGGGAGAGGGTTCCATCATTCTGCCCACTGAAACCCTTCTTCCTCTGTTGTGCTCTGATGCTTTGCTGGACAAAGCCCTTCTCTGAAAGACTTGGAGTTCCATCCAGCTGTGCTCTGAGAACAGAGGTAAAACTCCCAAATTCTCCATCCCACATCTTCTTAACCTGTTTGGGAGGTTTTATACCCACCCCCTCCAGGCACCTAGGCAGTGAGTAGGCACTAAATCAGTTTTCTTTGAATCTCTTCCTCCTTCAAGCTGTAGAAATTTTTATCTACCTTATTAGTGGTGGAAAAACTAACTGTTCCCTCTCTCTATTCATGACAGAAACTCTGGCCTTCTCAGTTCTTCAGGTTCTTAGTCTTGTGCAGCTAAAAATCCTTTCTTCGGTAAACGTTAACTCTCAGGATGACTTTTCTCTACCTTAGCCTTCAGAACAGTGATGGAGTAATATCCTTCTTCACTCCATACCTTCCTCTTTCTCAGTCTGTGTTCCCTACTGACTTGCTGTTTGATGTGGGTGAATGAGAGAAGTGTAAGAAAGGAAAACCTCAGGCGTTATCTCAAAATAGTAATTAGAATATTTCTATAGAGATGTGTGTATTTATGTGAACTGTACGTTTTTATAATTGTCTTCTATAAGAGCAGTGTCTTAATCTCAACTTTTCCCCCCACAATATGAGTCTTTTATGTCCCTTCTTGTCAATCTTCAGGATACATCATGTGCTGATGAAACAGAATTACTATGTAAGGGGGTGTTACATTTTTATGATTTGCAGTTACAATTTCTTTAACAAAAGACCAATTAAGGCTCGGCACCTATAGCTCAACCGGC
>NW_003852412.1:24639415-24642221 GCF_000181295.1 Otolemur garnettii
AAAAAAAAAAAAAAAAAAAGACCAATTAAGATGTGTGAAAAGGCACTCTTGTGTGTGGGGACAACTAACTAGGCTACCATTTTTCACACACCTTAAAATTGCCTTTGATGCTAACATCAGTGCAAATGTGAACCATAAAATTTTAGCCATTGGGAAGTTTCATCTCAATTTCATTGCACTTAAATCATTGAAATCTTCAGCTGAATCATGTATCACAAATTTATCCACATGGTCAGACTAGTTGTTTAAAAATCAGTCTTTCCTTGGACTATGTTAGGGTCCTGAAACACAAGCACCACTCCTGGTTGTGTGACTTGCATTGGAAAACCAGAAGTTCTTTCAGTTAGTGATCACACCCCTGCTGCAGGGGCTGGCTTCTGATTGCCACACTGAGCAGCTCGCCTGTGTCACAAGGTCTCCTGGAGCCAGAGCGTGGGGCCAGCCTCAGAGGGAGGCTGGGGAGCAGGTCACATCTGGCACCTCCTCCAACTGCCATCTGCACACACATGCTGACAGAAAAACCTGAGATCCCATTTTTGTAAAATCAAAACCAAACCAAAGAACATAAGCCCCGTGGGCACAATGACACATGTAATATTTACACGCATTTAGAATAAGGCCAGATATAACATTCATACTATTAACTTCCAGAGAACGAGGGCAAAGACAGTTGGTGAGGTGGATTTTTACCTTCAATTTTTACACCTCAGTTCTGTTCTGAATTTTTCCCACAGTGAGTGTAGTCCACTGTGGTATAATATGAAATCTATTTGGTCTTTGCACCCGGTTCCTGTTGCAAAGCTCCTTAAAAGCTCAGAATTTCCAGAGTGATAGCCTGTCTTTTGTTATTCATAATTCACTGATAATACCTGAGTTTATGCTAATGAAGTGATGTAAGAGGGGCCCTTAATTCTGTTTGTGTTGCTATAAAGAAATACTTGAGCCTGGGTACTTTGTAAAAAAAAAAAAAAAGTTATTTTGTTTTATTTTGTTATTATTTTTTTAACTCGGATTAACCTAAGGGTACATTCGATGGGTTACATTGTTTGCATGCCTTAGTTAAAGAGTTTTCACCGGCTGACCCACAGCCCGGCAGGCTGTGCGTGGGGAGACCTAGGGAGCTTCCTCGGGCAGGAGGCAGAGGTGGCCTGTCACCCTGAGGGGAAGGAAGCTGGGAGAGTGGGGCAGGTGGCAGGTTTCCCAGCAAACAGCTCCCCGGAACAAAGGGCTTCCTAGAGAATGGCACCAAGCCCTGTGGGGACTCCACCCCCACAATCTAAAAGCCTCCCCCAGACCCCACCTCCAGCCCTGGGGGTCAAATATCTGAACTCCATCACCTAGACAGCCTCTGGCTGCAGCCCTTCCCGAAGGACCCAGCATTAGATGATTGGAACTTTTGTCTCCCACCACCTGCTTCAGGAAAGCCGGGGATTGTGGAAGATTTGCTGAGCTTCTCATCTGGCTGTTCTTTGTAGTATCCTGTGTAGTACACGGTAAACTCAAGTGCTGTCTTTCCCTGAGTTTTCTGAATCATCTCAGCTAATTATTCAAGCCAAAGAGGGGAGTTCTGGGAACCCGGACTTATAGCCCACAGGCCCCAAGCACTGGTCACAACCTGGGACTTAGGACTGGCATCTAAAATGTGGGGGCAGCTTGTGAGACAGACTTTAAACTTGGGATCTAAGACAATCTCCAGGTGGACAAAGTCACACTGGGTTGAATTACAGGACACACAGTACGGGTGAGAATTGCTTGGTGTTCTGGGTTGAGTGTGAAAGTAGTTAAGAAAACAAAACCCAGGCCTTTGTAAGGGGCTGTGTCAGGAGGGCAGATCAGGAGGCTTTGCTGCCTTCTAAGGCAGGCAGCTGTAGAAGCCTTTGGTTATGCAAAACAAGCACAGAAAGAAACATGAGCTCTTTACTCTTAAGAAAATGAAAGGAAGGGGTACAAGAGACACTTTCAGGTATTCTTGGAGAACTCGGTGGGACAGCCCACAGCCTTACTTTTACCCGTATGTGCCTCCCAAAACTAAGATAATAGACTCAGCATGTAAATCACATCTTGATTCGGTCTCAGCAGTGTCTCTGCCCGTTCACCCAGAAATCCTGTATATTAACAAAGTGAAGGATGTGTGGCAAGCCCAGCTCTGCGGTTGGGGCACAGCCCAGGCATCTCTCCTGCTGACAAGTGCCACTCCTGGAATGCTGGGCCACTCCACCCTCAAACTAACTTCTGGCTGAACTGGGGGTATCCTGGCTCCAGCAGAGGAGAGGCTTCGTCCTGGTTTTCACACTTGAACTTTTGGTTTAAGAGCAAAAGCCAAAAAATTCAACCCAAGCAGCAGCCAGGTTACTGATGCTGCCAGCCAATTCCTGGCTCACTGGACCACCGCCTCCTCCCTTCTGGACCACGAGGATGTGCCAAAGACCAACCTCCTGTGATTCAGACCTTGCTGACAAATCATGATCCAGGCAGACTTCTTCCTTTGCTGAAGTTACTACCTGGTAATGAGCTGAGCTCTTTGCAAAACGTATTAATACTTTTAGACTAGCAAGATGAGGAAGAAATATATGTAGTATTTATGAAAAGATGATGGTTTTCCTTACTCAACGCCTATAATCTTAGCACTCTGGGAAGCTGAGGTGGATGGATCACTTGAGCTCGGGAGTTCCAGACCAGCCTGAGAAAGAGTGAGATGTCCCCTCCCTGCATCTCTGCTAAAAATAGGAAAACTGAGGCAAGAGAATTTCTTTTTTTTTTTGAGACAGAGCCTCAAGCTGTCCCCCTGGGTAGAGTGCCATGGCAT
>NW_003852412.1:24642404-24648226 GCF_000181295.1 Otolemur garnettii
CCACCTTAGGTGTACGTGGCTGGCGCCTTAGCTCGTTGAGCTATAGGCACCGAGCCAAGAGAATTTCTTGAGCCCAAGACTGAGGTTGCTGTGATCTATGATGCCACGACAATGATGGCCTAGAAAAGCTTCAGAGGAGGTAGAATTTTTTCAGTACCATATCTGCTCTAACAAGTTTAAGCCTTCATGTAAGTTACTACCGACACATAATTCATCATATTATCATCACGTTCTAGTGTGGCGGTGTTCTTTTCCTACACAGAATTGTTAAGTGCACAGGATTTAATAGGCTGTGATAAGGCCACAGCTGAATGGTAGCACGGTGGAATAATTCTTAGTGACTATGACTTGAAGTAAATACGCAGTAAACCAGTTTGTGGCACGCACTGATACAATGTAGTATAGAAGAGATGAGAAAAATCTAAGGATATTGAGAGAATATGCAGTGAATAGTCCTGTGATAACGGGGACAGTCTCAAAGCCTTGCTTTGGGAACTGATAATAAAACACTTAATCTGGGTGTTATTTCCATTTAATCTACTCACCTTGTATTTAATTGACAAATTTATTCTTGAAGATAATTTTATTTGTAATTGACAATAATTGTGCAGGTGAGTATTTATGGAGTACAGTGTGATGTTTTCAAACTTGTATACATTGAGGAATGATCAAACAAAGCTACTTAGCATATCCATCACCTCATATGTTTATCATTTCTTTATAAAGAGAATGTGAAAATTTTTCTCTTTTAGCCATTTCAAAATATATAACACATTCTTATTAACTGTACTCCCTCTACTATGCAATTGGACGCCAGAATTTATTCCTCCTATCTAACTATAACTTTGTACTCATTGATCAACAAAATCAAGAGTCAGGGAAAAGTTAACTAGTTAACATTTACCAAATAAACACCCAAGAGAGACAAATTCTAACCATCTCCTGCCAAAAAAAAAAAAAGGGCCAATAGAGGATGGAAACACACAGAATCTTGGAAACAATGGGTGAGTTAACTGGTAAGTACCAGCAGAGACTCAGACTGATGCTTGGATTGGTAGAATTTAAAAGTATGAAAATCTGTTCAGGTGCAGTGGCTCACATCTTTAATCCTAGTACTCTGGGAGGCTGAGGCAGGAGGATCACTTGAGCTCAGGAAATTGAGACGACCCTGAGCCAGAGTGGGAAAGACCCTGTCACTATTAAAAATAGAAAAAAATTAGCCAGGCTCTGTGGTGGTGGGCACCTGGAGTCCTAGCTACTCGGGAGGCTGAGGCAGGGGGATCACTTGAACCCAGGAGTTTGAGGTTGCTGTGAGCTAGGCTGATGCCATGGCACTCTAGTTTGGGCAAAGAGTGAAACTCTGTCTCAAAAAAAAAAAATCTATTTTTTTTTTTTTTGTTCATATTGACCTTTTCATAACCTAAGAGCAAGGATAATATGCATAAACTTTTAATCTGAGACTCAAAAAGGTTAATAACTTTAAGTTTACATCTTTCCCACCTAGACAGTTTATCTTTCAGTTCTGCAAATTTGCTGCATCTTTTTACCAAGTATAAGAGGTTAGCAATCTTCATAAGCATACTAACTACAGGAATGAACACTGTTGAGTAAAGAAAACTGAATTTCCCTTCACTTGTTCCTACTTTGGAGAAGACAGGAGTTTCTGATTAGGCATTGTTTATGCTCGTGTGTTCAGGTGAAGCAAGCTACTAAATCTGTCAGGGAAAAATTTACATTTCTCTGGAGACAGAACATCAGTGCCAGCCAGCATCCCATCAAAGAATACGACTGCGTGTGTGCACATCTGTGTGAAGCTCCACTGCTTTGGTTCTGACAGCTCAAGTTTCAGTTCATGTGCTTATTGGCAAGCAAGAGTCTTCCTTTCTGGAAGTCCAGACAGATTGAAAAACAAATTGTGAAATCACACAACGATGACACTTAGAAGTGTTGCCTCATTGTACTCCCTGCCTCCACATCCCCTCGTGCTTTGAGTTTCAAAAGATTTCCTAACATCTGAGAGCATCATCAGAGTAAGCTAACATTTAAAAAGGCTGAAATGGGGCCAGGCATGGTGGCTCACATCAGCAATTCCAACACTCTGGAAGACCGAAGCTGGAAGATCACTTAAGCTCAGGAGTTCAAGACTAGCCTGAGCAAAAGGGAAACCCTGTTTTCATAATATATATATATATTAGCCAAGGTGTCACGGTGGGTGTCTGTAGTCCCAGCTACTTGGGATGCTGAGGCAGGAGGATCACTTGAGCCTAGAAGTTTGAGGTTGCTGTGAGCTAGTCTGAGGATTCATAGTCATGAACTAACCTAAAATCATAACTACGTAATAGAAATATTTCTTCTTTCATTTGGCAATTGCTATGTTTGGGTGAGGGCAATTAATTTAACCATATGAAATTATGTGATTTCTATTAGAACCATATTATTGGTTCTCGACAATAGAGTCTCTGTCTTAAAATAAATAAATAGATCAATAAATAAATTTTTAAAATAAACATAAAGAAGCCAGGCATTGGGCGGCACCTGTGGCTCAAAGGAGTAGGGCACTGGCCCCATATGCCAGAGGTGGCGGGTTCAAACCCAGCCCGGGCCAAAATAAATAAATAAATAAATAAATAAGATAAAAGGTCATTAAAAAAAAGAAGCCAGGCATTGTGGTGGGTGCCTGTTGTCCCAGCTACTTGGGAGGCCAGCCACGTAGATTTTTAGTATTATTTACATTGCTTAAGCCCAAGAGTTTGAGGTTGCTCTGAGCTGTAACGCCAGGGTACTCTACCAAGATTGACATCGTGAGACTCTATCTCAACACAAACAAACCAAAAACAAAACCACAAAGAGATGGAAAAGTTTTTTAACCTCTCAAAGCATTTACCCTTAAAAATTATATATGGAGTGAACTTAACACTGAAAGTTAATCTCAAGTACATTTGTATTTTATTCCACCTTCAGCAAAGGGAAAGGAATGCTGTTGTTTTGTCATTAAAACAATATTGGCAGCGGGCAGTGCCTGTGGCTCAGGGAGTAGGGTGCTGGCCCCATATGCTGAGGGTGGTGGGTTCAAACCTAGCCCCGGCCAAAAAAAAAACAACAAAACAATATTAGCAGCTTGAGTGAGAGCCCATATCTAAAAAAGAATTAGAAAAATAATCTGGGTGTGGTGGTGTGTGACTATAGTCCTATCTACTTGGGAGGCTGAGAATTGTTTGAGTACAGGAGTTTGAGGTTGCTGTGAGCTATGACGCCACAGCACATCACCCAGGACAACAAAGTGAGACTCTGCCTCAACAAACCCCCAAAATATTAAGATGTATTAAGATGGCATTTCTGGGTAGTGCCTGTGGCTCAAGGGAGTAGGGCGCTGGCCCCATATCCTGGAGGTGGCAGGCTCAAACCCAGCCCTGGCCAAAAACTGCAAAAAAAAAAGATGGCATTTCTTATAGTTTATATATTGTTTCCAATATCTGAGTAAGTGGGAAACAAAGAGGTAAAGTTAAAGAGATGGTTCTAGTAATTTAAAATTATTGCATAAAAAAACACTTAGCAGGCTGTCAGTTCCAGTTGCGTTTACAGGAACAATGAGTCCCATTCTCACTGGGGGATGTATCACCAACCAGAAACAGGGCAAGCGTAGCTTAGTCTGTTAGAGAGCCCCAGCACTAGAGAATTTCAGGCAGATTAGCTGAAATAGATACAGCCCCAAGGGAATGGTAGCTCACACTGAGATTTAACATTTTACTCCACAAGTAATTATTAATACCTGCTATATTAGCTATTATTATCAACTCTGGTCATTACTGTACCGTATTTCCAGTACCAGAATGAGTGCGTGACACATAGAAGGCAATCAATAAGTATTTATTTAATGAATGAATGAATGAATGACTAAATCAACGAATCAAGAGATAAGAATTACTACTGAAAGGAGAGTAATTTAACCCTTGTTTTACTGGGCACCTGATAACTAACTAAATTTAATCTATTTTCTTTCAGACCTTTTTATTTCCCCAAATTTTACTTTTCTGCTCTTACTGCTTTGAGTTAATGAGGTGAGACTCTCAGCTTCAAGTTCATTTCCTCCTATTTGTGATGGTAACCACACATGTGCCTCTCCAGCCTGTGGGATGGTTCCAAAATTGTTGTTGACTTCAAGAGCTTTCTTTCGTGAAGAGTTGAGGAGCCTGGCATCCATGTGTGTCTTTTAGTGACTAACTGTGTGGTACTGAGCAAGGCCTTTACCCTGGGGTTGTGTCTGTCTATCCATCTGGAAAAGGAGAACAATACTCACAAGTCTGGTATGGAAATGATTGCCAAGGACTTTGTGACCCACACTGAGAAGGTGACATTTTAGTTGCTACATATTACAGATGTTTCCCTTTCATTAATTACGTGTTCAGGTACTAGATAGAGTACTTAAGAGTTGTGGAGGTAGCCACATAGATTTTTAGTATGCTTCTTTAATGTATTTGCATTTGATTATTCTTTAATCTACGGTAACAGATTAAAGACTATTCAGTCCAGTGTTTCTTTTTTTTTTTGAGACAGAGCCTCAAGCTGTCCCCCTGGGTAGAGTGCCATGGCCTCACAGCTCACAGCAACCTCCAACTCCTGGGCTCAAGCAAGTCTCCTGCCTCAGCCTCCCAAGTAGCTGGGACCACAGGCGCCCGCCACAGCGCCGGCCATTTTTTGGTTGCAGCCATCAATGTTGTTTGGCGGGCCCGGGCTGGGGATTCGAACCTGCCACCTTAGGTGTATGTGGCTGGCGCCTTAGCTGATTGAGCCACAGGCGCCGAGCCCAGTCCAGTGTTTCTTAACCAGGATGTGCCTACACTCACTCTCCTGAGGGATCTTTTAAGTCTACACATGCTTGGGGCCACCTTACTTCCTCCTGGTTAAGAACCAGGGATCAAAATCAACCTCTTTCTTTTTTTATGAACACGGAAGGCCAGCTGATAAGTGTAGCATCGGAACTAAAATCCTCATCTTCTGACATGTTCTGGTGGGTTGTTGTTCCTGTACAATATTAGAGACCAATATTAGATAGGTCTCTAACGTACTGGTTTGTATTGATATATTTTAAGGTAACTTTCTGTATACATAGGTCACTACAAAAGTTTTGAGATAGACTATGTTATGGGCCATTATTTCATTTCCAACAAACCCAGTTGACAGTGACCTTTCTGATTCACTCGTGCAAATCTCAACTTGCTCAGCTTATCCTTGTTGCTGAGAGAGCTTCATTTGTTTCCATCATGCAGATTTTATGTTTTTTGATTTTTGTGTATCTCAAAACTTTCATAATGACCCACTTACAGACAACTTGGCAGTAATTACTGAAAGTCTGTGCTGCTTAATAGTTCATAACTGTTTTTCCTCCTTCCATTTCTTATCTAGTTAATAAAGCCCTTCTGAGAGTCATCAGGTTGGAAATGAATTCACCCCCTTATACATTTTTCAAAGCAGATTTAACCTCTACTAGGACATTTCTCAATCAGTAGGGTCCCATGAGAAATAATTTCTCTCTCTTTTCCTAATTCTCCTAGTTGTGAACTCCCGGAGATAGAATTCAATATGCTCATTGTCCTTAGAACAATAACAACAAGTAAAAGCTTGTGCATCAGGAAATGTGTTAGCCCACTAGTTCTCAGACTTGAGCAAGTGTTGGAATGACCAGCAATGTTGCTTGTTAAACTATGTTGCATACTGCTAGGCTCCACTCCCAGATGTTACATACTGCTAGGCTCCACCCCCAGATGTTACATACTGCTAGGCTCCACCCCCAGATGTTACATACTGCTAGGCTCCACCCCCAG
>NW_003852412.1:24648246-24650635 GCF_000181295.1 Otolemur garnettii
CAGATGTTACATACTGCTAGGCTCCACCCCCAGATGTTACATACTGCTAGGCTCCACCCCCAGATGTTACATACTGCTAGGCTCCACCCCCAGATATTACATACTGTGAGGCTCCACCCGCAGAGGTTCTAATTCATCCCATCAGGGATGCCTTTCTAACGAGTTCCCATTAGACAAACAGTCATCCACATGGTTTAATTTTAGTATTTATTATTACTCCAGGAAGTAAGTTTATTACTCCTATTTTTGAAGAAGTTACAAAGTTCTAGTAAGTGGAACAGGCAAGATCGAAATTTCCATCTCTGCTGGGCGCCTGTGGCTCAAGCAGCTAAGGCGCCAGCCACATACATCTAAGGTGGCGGGTTCAAATTCCCAGCCCGGGCCCGCCAAACAACAATGATGGTTGCAACCAAAAAAATGACCAGGAGTTGTGGCGGGCACCTGTAGTCCCAGCTACTTGGGAGGCTGAGGCAGGAGACTTGCTTGAGCCCAGGAGTTGGAGGTTGCTGCGAGCTGTGATGCCATAGCACTCTACCCAGGGGGATAGCTTGAGGCTCTGTCTCAAAAAAAAAAAAAAAAAAAGAAATTTTCATCTCTTGATGCCTAATGCCATAGTCTTTTCCTTAGTGAACCCACCCCCCCTTATCTTGCAGTTCCTCTAATAGACAACTATTTGAAATCGCACGCAAACTTTATGGAGACGCTGTATGTCCTAAGTGCTCATGATTCGTATATAGGAGACCATTAAATTGCTAAATTGGAGATAAGCCTAGATTCAATTGTGATCTTTGGGCAAACTACTCAACCCTCCTCCACCCCCTGCCTCAATTTTCTCATCTGTAAATTGGGAATTAGCAGTGTTTACATGTAGTTGGCACCCCAAATTCAGTGTATTCCTGTCCCTCTGTATAGTAAGCAATATGGTTCAGGGAATTGCCCCAGCTCCAGGAGTAAATTCCAATTCATCCAAATCAGTCAGATAATCCTTATCTTTGGGATTTGGAAAGATGAGTCTCAGTTAATGAAAAAATAGTATTCCTTTCCATCTCCCAGTACTCACTGTTCCATACATGAGCAACTGACTAAATTTAGGCTAACTAAAGTTATAAGCAAAAAAAAAAAAAGTTATAAGTAGAAAAGGACTTTTTCACGCTTTGATTATTTGTAGAGGTATTCTTTCTTCTTTCATACCTATAAATAAGGAAGCAGGTTTCCTGCTGACACCCATCCTACAGAGGGGAATTGGCCTTAAGAGAAATACAACAGTGGTGTCAGAACAGAGAGGGAACCTGGGGACAAGGGGACAAAGTGGATTCACTGACAAACACTAAAACTACCCTCTCTTTAGACTTCCAGTGTAGGAGCCAACAAATGTCCCTATTGTTTAAGTCAGTTGGAGTTTTTTTCCTGTAATTTACATTCAAACACCCTAACTGATACCCTATCACAGATGATTAGCATACAAGTGAAATGAGGCAATGCTTTGGGAGGTCACAGCCTGCACTGAGGACTTACCAGTTGTGAGCTAATATCACTATCAGGGAACGTCCTAGGCCCAACTGGGCCCAAGAGCACAAGTGACCTTAAATGCCATTGTTCGCCTGAAAGTTCCCTGGGAGGTGTTCTTACCAGTAGGATTATCAAAGCCAAAACAACCAGGTGAATATCTCTGACAAGGACAGACAACTTGGCTATAACAGAAAAGGTTATCCTGGGATTTATGGAATCATAGAACAACAGATAGAGTTAACTTTAGAAAAGTAATTCACAAAATAAGTAGCAGGCATTGCCATTGCCAGTCCCCAGTGAAGAAACGAGGGCTCAGAGGAAGGGAGCTGCCAGGTCTCAGAGCAGACATGGGTCTCCTCCAGCCCCAGTGCTCAGGTTACTTGCAGCAGACGTCTGTTCTTTTGGCTGTCCAACGGGACACCTTTCCTTCAGGCCACTGCCCTTCTACTACGTTAAACATGTGATTCCTTTGTGGCTGCCAAAAAATATTTAGATTCTTTACTTTCCTCTAGGTTAACAGGAAATTATTGTTTGCTCAGTAATGATATTGAATTTATAGTCACTACTTTCCTCCCAAATAGATCAAAATTAAAGTTTAAAAGAAAGAAAGGATAAGTAGAAGATAGTGAATATCTTTAGTCCATAGATAATTCTATTAGATACCTTTTAGGGCCTGGAATACACTGACCAGTATATTAGACAAAAAATGTATGAGACTTGGCTTGGGATATAGGGAATGGATACATTTGAAATTCAAAACAAAACCAGCCATAATTTTAAAAGTAAATATTAGGAATGAGAAACTTAGAAGTCACCAGAATATGGCCTGGACTCTGGTGTGTGTATGTGTGTGCGTGTGTGTGAGGGGGAGTGTCTAGGT
>NW_003852412.1:24654460-24661124 GCF_000181295.1 Otolemur garnettii
GTGTCATTGCTTCATTCTTGGCACTGGGTCAGTACTCAAGAAAACCAGATTGAAAATTTGGAATCTGTGCTTCAGTGGATTGAAACTGGCTTCCAGTCACTAAGGAAAATCAAAACAAAACACACAAGAATTTAAGACAAGACATCTTTCTGCCAAAGAGTAATTTTTCCTTGATGCTATTTCTTATTTGGGCCAATCTTCCAATGGAAAGAAATAGATAAATTGGTCAAGAGTTCAATATAATTTTATGTGACATTTGCCTTAAAGTAACACAATAAAAAATTAATGGCAGAAAGTCAGGTTTTCTTCTGTTGATGTATATGTGACTATTTATCTTACATATAATATTAGAAAGAAAAATATTGGAATGGAAAAGGAGGATTAATGTAAAGGTATTCTGTTTCAGGTGAAATGTTAACTCACAAACTAGTTTATGTATTCAATGACATTCACCAAGCATCTACTCTCTGCCTGGTGGTGTATGCCAGGTACAGATGCTTAAGATACATTAAAGAGCAAAACAGAACCAGTAAACAGCTTACACGTATGCAAATGAGGGCTTAAAATATTGTTGGGCTTCGGAGACTCGTGAACCAGTTTATTTTCTTGCCGCTTTTGCTGTTATAATTGTTGGCTAAGTAGCTGTTATAATGCCTCAGTTTGGAAAACATCACTCAGGGTCTAGTTTCTCACTCCTTATTGGTCAAATGATATGATTGGTGAAGAGAACTGAGGAAACTCCGACAGGGGTTACCTTGAGCTTTATGAAAACAGAGTGGCCAGCTGGGAGGGTGGCTCGGGCCTGTAATCTCAGCACTTAGGGAGGCGTAGGCAGGAGGATCACTTGAGGCCAGGACTTCAAGATCAGCCTGAGAAACAGCAAGCCCTTGTCTTTACCAAAAGAAGAAAAATTAGTAGGGCATGGTGGCTCAGCTATTTGGGAGGCTGAGGCAGGAGGATGGCTTCAGCCCAGGAGTTTGAGGTTGCTGTGAGCAATGATGATGATGATGCCATACTGTACTCTAGCCTGGGCGGCCAAGCAAGACCTTGCCTCAGGGGGAGAAGAAATTAGCTGGGCGTAATAGTAGCCCGTATCTGTAGTCTCAGCTACTTGGGAAGCTGGAGCAGGGACATTGCTTGAGCCCAGGGGGTTGAGGTTGCGATGAAAGAAAACAAGGAGCTGAATCTGGGATAATTTGGAGGATACAAGGCAAGACAAGTGTCCTTGAAGTGAGGAAGACTCTAGGTGAAGAGAGATATTAGACTTTCTATAATGGTGGGACTCTGAAGGAAAGCAGTCAAGATCTAAGTCATCTTTGCTGTGTGAGTACAGTGTAAACACCTAAACAGTACTTCAAAAAAATCCAATAAAACCTCCAATGCATCAGAGGTTTGGTGGAGATCTTTTTTTCCTTTGTTATTTCTCATCCTCCTCTTATCTTTTTTTTTTCTTTCCATATGTCAAATGTGTAGAAAATAGTGTTAGGGCAGGGGCAATACAACCTTATCATATTTGGATTACATATAATTTTTTTAAATCTTCAATTTACAATATAATTTTATGTTTAGGAAAAAAAATTGCTCTCACAAATTAAATTTGTTAAGCAGGTTGTAAGCACATTGTTATTTGTACTTTTTTGATTGCCTTTTTACATTTTTTTTGAGACAGAGTCGTACTTTGTTGCCCTTGGTAGAGTGCTGTGGCATCACAGCTCACAGTAACCTCAAACTTCTGGTCTCCTCTTGCTTCAGCCTCCCGAGCCCCTGGGACTACAGGTGCCCAGCAGAACACCCAGCTAGTTTTCCCTTTTTAGTAGAGATGGGGTCTTGCTCTTGCTCAGGATTACAGGCCTGAGCCACCATGCGTGGCCTGCATATTGTCATTATAGTAATGTAGACATTATCTTCTTGATACAGGATTTCAACTGTAGGCCAATTTAAGATTTTTATGAGTGTCAAAAGAAGGGCATGTGTTTAGAAAGACTGAGAAATTTGAAGGTGTAGAATTCTATCATTAAATAGCAGGTCATACGTTGGGAAAACTGCTGGCCTTATCAGGTAGAGTTGTAAGTTATACTAGTGAAGGAGTGATGGCAATAATAGTACAAGTGGTAATAGTAATGGTAACTGGGAAGACGCCTACTGTGTGCCAAGCATCACTGTAGATGGTGCGTCATTGAACTCTCACAACTTTTCTATGAGGCGGGCAAATTACTTGCTCCAGGCACACAGACTTGCAGCCACTCTTCCATACCTCTGTTGGACGTGGACCACCAGAGGAAAGGGATACTCTATCACGGGAATTCTGGCCCATTCTGAGGAGAACAAAGAGCCTTTTACTCTCAGAAACAATTCTCATGACTTCTACTGGTGACCTAGTCCCAGAATGGGCCTCCTTGGTTCTAGAACTGTGGTGGGAAGAGACCTATGTGTTCTGGGGTGCTATAGAATCTCCAGACCTACCTAAGTGCAGACCCCTTTAATCTATTTGGATATCTAATTCCCAACCCCTGCCCCCAAACCCGTTGCTTTCATCTTCGCTGGCAAACACGGCAAAAGTCCTGGTGCAGCCACATCTTTCCCTTGTGTGCTCCTCCGTCCCTCCTCCCTCCAGCCCCCTCTTCTGTCCTGCTTTCTCCTATTCAGAAAGCATTTTGAGCAGTATTTTCCAACCCTTTTTATCTCCTGGCACACTTGAACCTGTAGTTAAACTGTGTCACACTTACATTATGTTGATCAAAAAAAGAGCAAAAAAAAAAAAGAATATACTTACTGTGCTTTGAACTCCTTTTGAAAATAATTTAATTAATGAATGATCTTTGAAAATTTTTCATGGCACACTTAACATCTCACAGCCGCAGCACACGGGTTGAAAATCACTGGCTCCTTTATACCAGGTGGGGTGCTAGATGCTGGGACTGCATGGTGAACAAAACAGGGCCCCTGCCTCCGAGGGACAACTGTAATTCCCACACAGTGTAGAACAAGCCACCATGAGGTCAGAAGCTGTGAGGTCTTTTTCGCCACATACCTAACATAGTACAGGGCAAAAATACACACTCAGAAACTCTGCTGAATGACGGGATACAAGTCTAGTGTTGCTTCACTGATTAAAGGATGCTCTTGAAGCCTCATCTGGTTAATGGCACCCTGCAGACTGCCCATGTTCCCCTCAGAGAAAAACAGAACCAGTGTACATTCAGATCTTAAGAGTGGTCATCCAGAATACATACCTTATGAAAAAGTAAGGATATTCAAGTTGAGTAATGATACACTTGGTTTGCAAATAACACATGTTCGTTTTCATGTTGCTAAAGACTCCCTGCCAGGAAACGAAACACTTGTAATTTAATACGTAGTGTTCTCCCGAGTCTGGGGCCAAACCACCTCAAGCTGTGAACGCCTTGGCTCCGAGAGCCAGCCAGGGTCAGGGCAAGGCAGTACTTGGCCTGACGCTCCTCCAGAATAAACCAAACAGCCACAGGAAGTGGTTTCCATGATTCAGTAGGTGGCACACTTCCTTTTGAGTCAGAACTGAATCACAGCTGTGAAAGGTGAAAAAGCCCTTTTTCTTTATCCCATGCTTTCCCCCGTTCCCAGTATTAACTTATCACAGTCTGCATATAATGTATTCCGTTTAGGTTAGCGTGTTTAACCGGAAAGAAAAAAAAGAAACGGCAAATCCACAATGAGGAGGCACGAAGGGAGTGGGAAACACTGACACAAATCCAAACGGCATTGTTTTGTCACCAGGCCGTATTCTCAGAGGAGACTGGAGAATATCCCAGGGTGGGATGGTCCCGGCTGCCTTCCTCTTTAAGTGACAAGGCCGGGGTCTGACTCTGCTGGGGTCACCAAGGCTCCTGGTCCTCCCAGCTCAAACCTGACCTATTTCCAGTGGAAGCAATTAGATCACACTTACATAAACCGTGGATCCCAGACGAGCCTGCCCCGCTCTTCACTCACTGCCCCTGGCTTGTGTTCTGGCGAGCTGGCCGAAGGCGTTCCCAGTGCTGTCCCAAGCATGGCCCTGTTTCAGCTGCGGGTGAAATGATCCTGTTCTGAATGTACTGAATGCTGCTGGCAATGCTGTAAATTGTTCTGAGGCTTAAGGAAAAAGCCCATAGATATCAACAAGTCATAAAAACAGGCGTATTCTCCCCTCATCTTTTCCCCAGTGTGTTTTATTCTTCTTTACTATTAAGATTTCTGGTAATGTAAATACATTTAACTGTATTTTCATCTGACAGACAAGATGTTAGTGTGTTTATTACATTCTTTCTTCCACACCAGTTTGTTCAGGCTGGTAGCATATTTCAGAACAAAGCTTCAGAAACTCAGGTTATACATCCTATATTTATATCACTGATAATTAGACTGAAATCAGAAATTGTATTGCCATGTTAACATTGTTCCTTCTGTGAAACATTCCAAGAGTTTAAAGAACAAAGATTCAAAGTCACAGAGACAGATTCAAGGTAAAGGAAAATGTGCACGGCTGTGTGACCTGGGCTAAGTCTCTTACCCTCTCTGAGCCAAAATTCTTCAGTCTATAAAATGGACTAACACAGGGACAATATTACTGTGAGAACTAAATACAGCTTTTACATAGTGCCTAGGACAGCAGCTAGGTCATATTTGGAGTTTAAAATAAGCCGCTGACCTTTCTCTTTATTTACAATACCTTTCCATTGGGAGGTAAGAACAGCACTTGGCCACCACTGCCTGGGCATGCTGTGCCTGGGCCTCCCAGAGATGTCAGTCACATTCAGCTCTCTTAGCAGTTTCATCAGCAGCACCTGCAGCACATGTGACTCCAAATGGCAAGTCTGGATTCCTTAACAGAGTGGTGAAGAAGGCCAGCCAGGATGCAGGCTTTCAAACCAACACCACCCCTTCTGGGCAGGAGAGTTGTGGCTGACGGATGACAGCCAAATGTGAAAAGGAGTCCTCAGCTGACATATTGAAGGGAGCACCTAGGCAGCGGGCAGGGAACAGAACCATCAGCCATCAGCAGCACTCACAGCCAGACAGAACAGCAGCGAGAGCCAGGACAGATTGAGCAAGGGCTGGGAGGCAGACAGAGAGGTGATAGATCATTGGGTCTGAAGAGCCCTTCTGAAAAGTCCACCCTGCCGGGCCTGGTGGCTCACACCTGTAATCCCAGCACTCTGGGAGGCTGAGGTGGGTGGATTGCCTGAGCTCACAGGTTTGAGACCAGCCTGAGCAAGAGCTAAAAATAGCTGGGTGTTGTGGCAGGCACCTGTAGTCCCAGCTACTCAGGAGGTTGAGTCAAGAGAATTACTGAGCCCAGGAGTTTGAGGTTGCTGTGAGCTATGACACCATGACACTCTACTGAGGGTGATAAAGGAAGACTCTGACTCAAAATAATAATAATAATAATGATAAAATAAAATAAAAAGTCCCCCCTCCCATATCCCTTTGTTCCCCCCAACCCCTTCCCTTCCTCCCAGAGGGTGATGGCTTTTAGACAAAAGCAATGGTATTCCCTTCCCACTCAAAAAAATTAAGGTCTAGCTTCTTGCTGGGGGTGCAGATAAGTCTGAAGATACTTGGAAAGGGGGGCTCTTCAAGCAAAAGGGTGGAAACTCGAAGCAGCTTTTTTGCCATCACAACAACATCAATAATAATAACAAAAGGTCACCCCTGTCTCAAAAGAAAAAAAAAAAATGAAGGTCCAGAACATTAGCTTGTACTTACCCATCTTAGAACCATCATGTTGCACATTGTGGTTGCCCGAGGACCTGACAGACTCTTCCTTCCGCTAGACCGTGAGCTCCTAAAGATAAGGAATGAGTCTTACTCATCCTTTACCAGCGCTTCCCGGGGCTTAGCGCATAACCCTGGCATGTGTTCCACCGGGTCTGCTAACATGAGGGAAATGCAGGAACGTCCAGTTGGAAGGAGACTGTTGCTGCTGAGAGAATAGCTGAAAGAAAAGGTGGTTTCCCCTGGCCCTGAAGTGCGGTGGGAGTGCTGGACGGATGGTCTGGTTTTGAGAAAAGGAGCCACAAGTCAGAACCCATAGTGTGACAATATGGGGAAAAGAGAATGAACACTGTGTTAAAATGACACTTGTCTTGGTCAGCTGGAGCCGGATACGTGATCTCTGAAGGTCTGGGCATTATCTGAGTGCAGTGCTGATTGTGTGTCTCCTGGAGGCTTCTGTTTAAATAGCTACCAGGGCAGGATGACTCAGCAGCCCAGGGTGGGATGGTCCCGGCTGCCTTCCTCTTTAAGTGACAAATCACATCGTCCCTGTTGTCTGTGGCATTCTCCGAGATGGAACATGCTCCTTTCTAGCCAGCCCATCAGCCAGGATGCCAAGTCACCCATTACTAATCTAGACACTGACAGACATGGTTTGACAGCATGACCTCACGCTCCACCTGTACAGATTCCTTTTTGTCTATTTTTTTTCTTTTTTGACAGAATCTTGCTCTGTCACCCTGCCTAGAATACAGTGGCATCATCATAGCTCAGTGCAACCTCAAACTCTGGGTTCCAGCCATCCTCCTGCCTCAGCCTCCTGAGTAGCTGGGACTGCCAGCAGGCACCACCATGCCTAATTAATTTTTTTTTTTTTTTTTTGAGACAGAGCCTCAAGCTGTCCCCCTGGGTAGAGTGCTGTGGCATTACAGCT
>NW_003852412.1:24661240-24662403 GCF_000181295.1 Otolemur garnettii
TTTTTTGGTTGCAGCCGTCATTGTTGTTTGGCGGGTCCGGGCTAGGGATTCGAACCCGCCACCCTAGGTGTAGGTGGCTGGCGCCTTAGCCGGTTGAGCTATAGGTGCCGAGCCACTAATTTGTTTTTGTTTGTAGTAGACACTGGGTCTATCTCTTGCTCAGGCTGGTCTAGAAACCCTCCAGCTTTCCCAGAGTGCTAGGATTACAGGCCTGAGGCACTGTGCCAAAATTCCTCTTTAAAATGAACTCTTATCAATAGACTTTGTTTTCTAAAATTTAGAGGCTGATTTTAAATTTCTAGTCTATCTCCATATCAAGGATTCCTGATTAAGATAAAGTCAAAATTTAATATGCTTCAGGAATTGACCTATGAGGGCCTTCCCAGCATGATAGGCTCTAACTTGTTTTTTTTTTTCCCCTTGATAACAAACTTGCTTCTGTTCATTTCTTTATTTTTGTCCCTGGTAGATAAACAGTAGCAAGACAAAGCTTTATGAAAGGTCTGGGATGAAAAGCTATCTAGTGGCTGTTTCTTGAGAATTATAGAAGTCATCATTATTAAAATTTAGTAGCACAACACTTTCATATTGGTCATTAAACAGCAATAGCCTTTGGATTTTTTGTTTGGCAAATGCTGGTCCACTTTCAAGTAGGGTTTCAAGGGTAGCTCAGATACAAGAATCGTGAATTGTACCTGCAGGAACAGATACCTGCAGGAATTTAACAGAACAGGTTAAATTTGTGAATTGGGCTGACTGTTCAGTGCCAGGCCTGAAATAATCTAAATAAAGTTTCCAACATATTTTTGAGCACTGTAAATGCCTGACCTGCCTACAGGGCTAGTTCAACTATCAGATTATATTTTTGTACCTCCCTCCCCCCTTCAGATTGAGAGGGCAGGAGCCTATACCATCCACAGCTCCACTTTCCCCTCTAAGACCATCTTTCCTTATTCATTGCAAACAACTCCTCTGCTGCGTCAGTTCTGGCGAGTATGGACTTTAGGTCACACATTTTGTGTTTCCTCAGAGCTCAGTTCCCTGGGCCGTACACAGGCAGCGGTACTCAGCACCACTGATTTTATTTGACCTTGAAGGAGGAGCTCTCCACTCGCCTCCAAGCTCCGCAGCTTCTGCTTCTTCTTCTTTTTTTTTTTTTTTTT
>NW_003852412.1:24662559-24665462 GCF_000181295.1 Otolemur garnettii
TTTTTTTTTGTTGCAATTTGGCCGGGCCAGGTTTGAACCCTCCACCTTAGGTGTATGTGGCTGGTGCCTTAGCCACTTGAGCCACAGGCGCCGAGCCAGCTCTGCAGGTTCTATTCAAGCATTATAGTGAACTGTCACTTTGTAATTTACCCCCCACCCCATTTTCAGTGTTAATCTAATTATCATTTGCAATATTAATTTCTTTTGTCAGACAGTGCTGATTTTAAAAATCCCTTTGGGGTCCCAGAGAGAAATGTTATTTCTACTTGATATAAGCATTTGTGTAACAGAAATAAAGAAAATATTCAGACTTTTGTAGGATTCTTGCAAAGTTTACTTATTTCTTCTTTGAGAATTCTGTGGTTGTGAATCCTTAGGAAATCCACTTTGAATGGTATATAATAATTTTCAACACCATTTAAAAATGAAACGAAGTAAAAGAACATCTTGTTTCATTTTATTGCTGGCATTTAAAAATGTGTAGATAAGCACACAGAAGAAACTCTAAAATATCTACAAGCTCACAACCCAGAAATAACCACGGTTAATGTTCTGTAGTACATACTTGACAAAGCTTTACCCTGTAAAAGGAATTATACTGTACATGCTAGTTTGTTACTCACTTGTAAAATTTAATAATAAATGATACATCTCTTTCTTTTTTTTGAGACAGAGTCTCATTATGTCACCCTCGGTAGAGTGCTGTGGCATCACAGCTCATCACAACCTCAAATTCTTGGGTTTAAGCGATTCTCTTGCCTCAGCCTCCCAAGTAGCTGGGATATAGGTGCCTGCCATAATGCTCGGCTATTTTGGGGGGTTGTCATTGTTGTTTAGTGGGCCCAGGCTGGGTTTGATCCTGTCAGCTTCTGGTGTATGTGGCTGGTGCCCTAGCCACTAAGCTATAGGTACTAAACCTGAATGCCATAATTTTTTTGAAGTTTTTTGTTGGTGGTGTAATCGTTGATGATGAAATTTCATCTCAGAAAATTTGTATCACTTTATATTCCTATGAGTATTGTAGATTTTTAAGAATCACCATGATAATCTCTCTCTATTTAAATGAAAATGTGTGTGTTAATCAGCAAACATTTACTGAATACCTCCTAAATGTCAGGCACTGTCCTAGGCACTGAAGAGGGAACTAGAAAGTAAAATTCCCTTCACAGAGAACTTAAATCCTATTGATGGAACTGTGCAATGAGCTCAGAGCCCATAGCTCAGCAGTGAGGGTGCCAGCCACATACACCAAAGTCTGGTGGGTTTGAGCCTGGCAGGGGCCTGCTAAACAATGACAACTACAACTACAACAAAAAAATAGCTGGGCATTGTGGAGAGTACATGTAGTCCCAGCTACTTGGGAGGCTGAAGCAAGAGAACTGCTTAAGCCCAAGAGGTAGAGTTTGCAGTGAGCTGTGATGTCACAGTACTCTACTGAGGGCGGCATAGTGAGACCTTGTCTCAAAAAAAAAAAAAAAGAATTGTGGAATGAACAAATTATATTTTAGGCTGTGATATACAGTGATATTATATATGCAGTGCTGTGGTATGTGCAATGGTATGGTACATGCAGTGGCGTGTACATGCAGTGGCGTGTACATGCAGTGGTGGGAAGCAATGGAGCAAACAGGCAGTGTCACATACATGTAGTGGCCTGTTATATGCAGTGGTGCAAACATCCAGTGTTGGCAACACAGTGGTGCAAACATGAAGCCACATGCTATATGCAGTGGTGCAAACATCCAGTGGCATGAACATGCAGTGACATGAATGTGCAGTGACATGTTGTATGCAGAGGCAGGAAGATGCAGTGCATGGAAGTTGCAGTCGTGTGAATAGCTGTGATGTGTTACATGTAATAGCACGAACATGCTGTGGCAGGTAATGGCACTAACTTGTAGTGGTGTGCTGCATGCAGTGGTATAAACATGGAGTGGCAGGCATGCAGTGGTGCAAACATGTTGTGGTGTGTTACATGCAATGGCATGAGCATGCAGTGGCGGGAGCGTGCAGTGGTGGGGAACATGCAGTGGTGGGAACCGTGCAGTGATGGGGAGTGTGCAGTGGTGGGGAGCATGCAGTGCAGTGGTGGGAACATGCAGTGGTGGGAGTGTGCAGTGGTGGGAGCGTGCAGTGGTGGGAACATGCAGTGGTGGGAGTGTGCAGTGGTGGGAACATGCAGTGGTGAGAACATGCAGTGGTGGGGAGCATGCAGTGGTGGGGAGCGTGCAGTGGTGGGAGCGTGCAGTGGTGGGTAACGTGCAGTGGTGGGAGCGTGCAGTGGTGGGGAACATGCAGTGGTGGGGAACATGTAGTGGTGAGGAACGTGCAGTGGTGGGAGCATGCAGTGGTGGGGAGTGTGCAGTGGTGGGAGCATGCAGTGGTGGGAGCGTGCAGTGGTGGGAACGTGCAGTGGTGGGGAGCATGCAGTGTTGTGGAGCATGAAGCGGTGGGAGCATGCAGTGGTGAGGAGCATGCAGTGGTGGGGAGTGTGCAGTGGTGGGAGCATGCAGTGGTGGGAGCGTACAGTGGTGGGAGCTTGCAGTGGTGTGGAGATGCAGTGCTGCAAACTTGCAGTGAAGTGTTGCATGCAGTGGCACGAATATGCAGTGGCATGAACATACTATGGTGTATTACATGCAATGGCACAAACGTGGTGGCCTGTCGCATGTGAGGCATGAAGATGCAGAAGACTGAAGTTGCAGTGGCACAAACATATAGTAGCGTGTTTCATGCAGTGGTGTGAAAATGCAATGCCACAAAATGCAGTGGTGTTTAACATGCAGTGGTGCAAACACGCAGTGGTGTGTTGCATACGGTGTCTCAATATGCAGTGGTGCAAACATGCAGTCACCAGGGTGACTGCCGCTCACCTGGAGATATCCCCATCACCCGCACGGGGG
>NW_003852412.1:24665563-24669413 GCF_000181295.1 Otolemur garnettii
GGGGGGGTGGTGGTGACTGCCGCTCACCTAGAGACACCCCATCGTCACACGCACTGGGGTGACTGCCGCTCACCTAGAGACATCCCATGATCATCTGCACCGGAGTGACTGTCGCTCACCTAGAGACATCCCATCACCCACACAGGGGGTGACTGCCGCTCACCTAGAGACACCCCATCATCACCTGCACCAGGGTGACTGCGGCTCACCTGGAGACACCCCATCATCACCTGCACCGGGGTGACTGCCGCTCACCTGGAGACACAGCTTGCCGCTCTCACTCGCCTGCTCTCGGGCTTGCCCCCTTCTCTCAGGGTGTCGCAGGAAAGATATGGCATACATAGCCCGGATAATCATCTGAAGAGAGTTAACGAAGTTACCTTACAAAGGTCAGGACTGGGCAATGTGGTAGAAACGGTGTGGGCTCACAGAGCGCAGGAAGTCCTCCCGGGAATCAGGTGGGACAGGGACTTCAGTCCCGTGGCTGTGGGTTCTTTCTTACACTCCAGCCCCTCTCCCCGCACCCGGGGCACTGAGCAGAAGGGGGAAGTGTGGATCCAGAGCGGCTGGAAGACAACCTTTTAAAATGTAAGTCTGAGGATTCCTCTCCTCTAGCTCCTCTGCGGCTGCCCATCTCGGGCGGGCGCTGGAGGCGGAGGCCTTCTCTCCCCAAGGCTCTCCTGGGGGGTTATTCCTGAACACACTGCGGACCCTTTTTTGTTCTGGGAAGGTGGGGGAGGCTTTTGCTGATGGATAACGGTGGGGTGGAAAGCCTGGCCTGGCCCTTCGCCCTCCGGGCCGGGAGCGCTCTGCTCTGCCTCTGGGGTCCCTGTCGGATCTGGGGGGCTTTCTGCTTGGACCCCAGCGGTCGGGATTAGCAAGGCCCTGGACGTCTGTCTGTAAGAGGGCATCCCTCTGTACTTTGAAAGAGACCTTCCATTCACTCACCAAGGGCGTCGAGACAGCCCACCATGGGCCGGATGCTGTTTCGCTGCTTTTGGACACATTAGAGAGAGGGAGAAAAAGAAGAAAAAGCAGAAAATCTCTAGTCTCCTTGTTATTGTTATTTTACCAATTACTTAAAATCTGGTGGGGAAAAAAGGGCACGATTTATTGGGGATCTCTTCAGAGGCCTTCATCTTTGCTCAGAGTAACATTTTGATTAAAACAAAGTTCCGGTAGCCACAAAGCTCTCCCTGGGCCTCTGGTCATCTCCAGCCAAGCTCCCTTTCTCAGTTACTGGCCTCTGGGGTTTTTGCTCAGGACTTCAGCCTGCGCCCTCCCGTGTGCCCCTGCCCGGGCCACTCCTCCCCACACAGCCAGTGATCTGGTGCCTCACGTTGGTTGGAGGTCCGTTCAAATGTCACCCCCACAGGGAGGCTTTCCCCATCCACCCACCCCAGTCTCCTCTACTTCTCCTCCCTGAGTTTATTTCTCTTCATATCACTTATCCTCACCGCATAGACATATATGCGTTCTACGTTCCTCTGTGTCTTTGTGTGCTTGCCATGCTGACAGTGACCATGACGTTGAACACGCCTGTATCATGCTGTTGGCCAGACACTGTCCCCAGCGTTATACCGTGATTAACTTACTGACATCATGTTATGTCATATCTCTTCAAATCAACCTTCTAAGGCAGAAACTGTTGTCATCTGTGCTTGACAGGTAAGGAAGCTGAGGCACAGAGACATTATGTACCGTGCCCAAGGTACAGAGCTAGTCAGGGGTTGAGCAGAGATTTAAACACAGACAGACTGTGCCCCTGCTGAGAATGAGGAACAACAGCAAAGCAAGGGCTTTGTATTGTTCCTCTTTTACCGCTCCCCCTCCCCGCCACCTGGGCATAGGATGCTACCTGGTACTTAGTATCAAGGAATTAATAAATGAGAGAATATTATCTATTTCTTAGAGTTATTTTGAAGATTAAAAATAGTTATACATTTAAAGGCTTAAGTCAGTGCCTGGCTTATAGTCAGAGCTCAAATAAGGTAAAAAAGAAAAGAAAAGACATAGGGCAGAGGGGTTGGAGTGGGTTGGCACAGCTGATCGTAGCTGCGTCCAGTCAACCTTCGGCTGTATTCTTACCAATGTTCTCTCTCCCCAGGGCTGCTGGCTCGCACCTGTAACCCTGTAACCCTGTAACCTCGGCACTCTGGGAGGCTGAGGCAGGTGGATTGCTTGAGCTCAGGAGTAGATAATGAGAGACCCTGTGCAAGAGGGGGTCTGAGCAAAAGAGAGACCCTGTCTCTACTAAAAATAGAAAAACTAAGGCCAGAGGATCACTTGAGCCAAAGTTGGAGGCTGCTGAGAGCTATGACACCACAGCACTCTACCCAGGGTGACAGCTTGAGACTGTCTCAAAAAAAAAAAAAAAAAAAAACAACAAAAAAAACCCAATCAGCTACAACATCTTATCTGCTGGGTCAAAGTAGTACATATTAACAGGAAAAGATGGAAACACCCTTAGTTGAAAATCAGGAAGCAGTCATGTTTTATTTATAAATATAAGATCAAGGGAGGGTAATTTACATCACCAACATTGAATATTCTTGGGAAATTAATCAAATAAATGCATAAATATCTGTTTATCTATCTAGGCATCTGCATTTAGATTTAGATACACACATACATCTTTTTGTACTAATTCACAGTTTTGGAGATCAAAATAAATACATCTATATTTTATTGTCCAATTCAAAGAGCACCTTGAATTCCAGGATGTTTTGCTTCCTGAACAAACTCGGAAAGCAAAAACAAAGAAAAAGCAAAAATCTGGCAAACTCAGTGTTAGCGATTTCCCACCGGCTCCTTCACCACTTAAACGAGGAAACCCACGAGGACTTCAGCAGAACTGTATTTGCAGTGTAACTTTTGCTCTGAAGTTTCTGCTCCATCCAATGGAACCCATTCATGGGTTAGCGTGCCAAGAGCTGCTGTTCTACAATGTTATAAAGATAAGTCATAGAGAACTTTGTAAATATAACTGTCAAGAAGAGCATGATATTTTTGTTTTTAAAATTAGCAAAGCCTATAAAAGAAAAGCTAATGTATATTTTTTAGAAGCTAGCCGGGAGTCTAGTATTACCTTGCTTAATTATTTTTGTAAGTAATCATCTTAATGCAGGCACTGATGGCAAGAAAAATTCGCAACTTAAGAGTAAAAATGTGAAAATAACATGTCACTTGAAGGGCCTAATTATACTTTTGGGAAGGGCAATGAACTGTAGCTATTTTCATTAGTGGGCATCAACTGTGCAAATTCCCACTTCAATCGAGCTTAGCCATTGCCCCCAAACCATGCCCTTCGTGTAAATATTAGTGCAGTTTCTACCACAAGCATAAATCACAGGGATACTAACCAGATCTCCCTGAACTGCTCCACTGAGTTCCTCCTGGCTGTAATGAATATCCCTTCGCAGTCAGCTGAAACATGTTTATTTAAAATATTTAAACATTCACTTGGTACGCAACAAGGGAGCGGCGGCAGCGTGTTTAATGGTAATTTTCTTAGCAAAAAGAGGAGAAATAGACTAAGACCTTTACAGTAACTCCTTCTTACTTCACAGAAAGATACATTCCAAATCTAAAAAAGAGGAAGAAAGAAATTCCCCCCAAAAAATCACTTCTCCAAAAAAAAAAGCAAATAAACAGTTAAAAAAAAATCCCAAACTTGGAATGTCCCCCTCTTCTAGTTTTCCTCTTCTTTTTTTTCAATGTTGGCATTCCATAGCTCTCTATAGAGCATCTCTCTTGCTGGTGAATCTCCTTAAGATTAAACAAATAAGGCTCGGCGCCTGTGGCTCAAGTGGCTAAGGCGCCAGCCACATACACCTAAGGTGGCGGGTTC
>NW_003852412.1:24669571-24675418 GCF_000181295.1 Otolemur garnettii
AAAAAAAAAAAAAAAAAAAGATTAAACAAATAAAAAGTTTATTCCTTCGGCTATGTTACTAAAACCAGTCTGGAAGCCCCCATGTTAGCTAGGCACTATGGGAGCAATTTGTCCCTCTAACAGAAAGATCCCCCCTGGTTCCAAGGATCAGCCTGACTCCCACAAGCCAGTCACAGAAGGCAGGTTACTAGGTCCATGGCTCAGTCTGAGACCTGCTCTGTCTTCCTGAAGGATTTCCATATCTGATTAGAAAGTTCTCTATGCTTTGCTTCAGAAAGTGTGTAGCTAGAACTGGAGCTGGAGAACTCCCTGTTAAAAATATGGACTAGTAGGTAAAATATCTCAAGCAGACTCCTATGGTGATCTCAAGATACAGATGCTTCTCACTGGTGCCCCGCCTTATGTAAGGCATGACTCAGCATCTGATGCTGATTTCAAACACATTTTGTCACCTCACACAGCAAAATAAATAGATATTTCCAGTATCTCTATTTCAGTTGTCTTGTAAATTTGTGCTTGATATGCCAAATAGCCCATTGTGCAATGCCTCAACTTTGCCTAGAACGTAACACAAATGTAAACCTCAGTATACCTGAAGTTAATGTTGTCTTGTATTTCATTTTTTCCTGTCTCCATTCATTAAAAATAGCAAATGTTTAAAAGCATTATGTAAAAATAACCTTCACGTTTCTACATATAATGTAAAAGAATGAAACATTGTACTTCATATTCCTATAAGTAAAATTGGGAACATCCAGCTTACAATGTAGTTAAAAGCTACAAATGATTGTAGCAAGTTAGAAAATTACATTTGCAGCATGTAATTGGCATTGACAATAAATGAATGAAGAGGTTAATAAAATTCAGTTGCTACTCCAATATTCAGACCACATCAGACAGTCATAAGCTAACCTCTAGAGAATGTTTAATAGTATACAAATTCCCAACAATAATGTATATTTTCAATTCTAAGCTTGAGTAGTCACAATTTTTAAAAGATAGCAGTGAAGTTGACCAGAATCACTAAGTGCATTTCACTTTTAATTATATTAGTTGCTATTGTCTTCATCGTATCTCATCAACTTTATTAATCCAGTTCATAAAAATTGTGCACAGTTTATCACGGATGCTGCTATCCTCAAGTTTATGGATGAAGATAAAGACCCAAAAGAAAAACAAGTGTTCAGCATGATTTTTCTGTTTTCCACCTCCTAGCATGAAATCTACCATGAACTCCAGTCTTATAGATCCTACCTTAAAGATCTACTTTTTTCCCCTTTGTGACTATCCTTCAGACCTAGAGTTCATTCTCTCCCACTGGACTAGAGCTTCTTGACTGCCCCCTACCTTTGCTCTTTTCTCTATTAATCTATTCTGCACACAATAGCCAAAGAGAGATTTTGAAATTTAAACCAAGTCATCTTACCCTCCTTGTTAAATCCACACAAAAGCGTCCCTTTGCACTGAAAGTAAAAAGAGTGGTGCCTGGCACTTAGTAAATACTCAAGAAATGTGTGTCAAATACAAACAAAATGGAAATTAGAAACACTGGGCCCTCTCTTGCTCTTGAAGTCCTCGCTATTAATATGATATGCAAACTTCTTTTAGCCAATCCTTTACCCATTCATCCATATATCTATCGTCATCCAAGCATCCATTCATAAATGCATTCAAAAACCTTTCGCTGAGTACCTAGTCAGGCCCTGTACTAGACACTGTGAGCAAGAATAAAACAGGTGCTTGTACTGTGCAAAGATGGCAGCTAAGAGAGCAAGTAATTCTAATGTCACGTAGGATGTGCTGCAAAGCACCACAGACGCGACACAGGAGGGAATTAGTTCCGAGACACTGAATGAACTATTCAGTTAATACTCAATTATGTATTATATAATGTTTTTATATGGTAAAAGTGCTAAATTGTGAAGCTTATGTTCTGCTGTGATTAGAATACTCCTTGGAATATCCTAAGAAAAACATTACAAATCTAATTTAATAAGGTGTTGGAGTTTGGTAAATTCAAATTTAAGTGATATGACACTTATTTTAGTAGAATTAGTATTCTATTTACATTTAGAGAAAATAATTGTGTCTGGGCCATACCACTGGTATTGAAACTCCTAGTCTTACAAATTAAGTTTGTGAAATGGAGGCTAGGTGCGGTGGCCCACTCCTGTAATCCTGCCACTCTGGTAGGTCCAGGCAGGAAGATTGCTTGAGCTCAGGAGTTTAAAACCAGCCTAAGCAAGCAGGAGACCCTTGTCTGTAGTAAAAATATAAAAATTAGCTGAGAGTTTTGGTGAACGCCTATAGTCCCATCTACTCAGAGGCTAAAGGAAAAGGATCACTTGAGCCCAAGAGTTTAAGGTTGCTGTGAGCTGTGATGTCACAGCACTCTACCCAGGGTGACACAGTAAGACTCTGTCTCAAAAAAAAAAAAACAATTAATACTAGAAGTGCCTCCCTCTGTTAATATTTGGCATGTAAACCAGAAAATGTTAAAGATCAAGGACAAATCGAATTTACGCCACTCTAATTAGGGTTCTCCTGCCTTTGTCTAGGTCAGTCTGGTAGGTAGCAAAGTAAAATATAAACATAATGTACATAGTTTTCATTTCTGAATATATGACTTGAAAGAAAAGGTACACAGCAAGGAAACATTTTGGTCCTTAAAGGGAAGCATTTTTCCCTCAGTCAAACAACTCCCCTGGTCAGGACATTATAGAGGATGTCAGGCAGGTTGAAAGGAAGGCAGGTTGCCCCAAATTCCCTCCTCAGGGGCCTGTGAGCCTGTGAGGTGTGTGAGTCTGTGAGCCTGTGAGGTGAGTTCCTGCCGTCGTTTATTAGTTTGTGTAAAGTTACGGAGAGGGGAGCCATCGTGTGAAGATATCGGTAATTATTGCCTAAACAGCCCTTGGAAGATTAACCTCGGCAGAGAATTGGGTCGAAGGATGTGAGAATTACGTGAATTTGGATGTAGGAAAAAAAAATCTAAACAGCAGTAGTTCTTAAATGTCAGAAGGATTTAAAAATCACACCAGAATTAAGCTAAAATGCAAACAATCTTAGTATCACAAGAAGAAGCAGCAAGTATCCAATGTGCTCCATACTAATAGGAAACCAGCAGATGAACAAATACACGCCCATGCAGGAGAGAAATACAAGTAAACACTAGTGGAGGGGAGGGAGCGAGGAGCAGGAGGGATGTGTGTGCCGGCACCTATCAGCCACAAGGGAAGGGTGAATGGCGCACCTCCCGCCGAGGGCACAACTACGACTTGGACTCTACCTAACAGATGCAAACAATGTAACCTAATCATCTGTACCCTCATATTAACCTTAAATTAAAAAAAGGTATAGTGAGCCCAGCCTGCCCCCAGCTGCTCTCGCTCCCTCGGAGTGACTGAAGTTCAGAAGTCTTTTTACAAGCACCCCTCCCCCCAGCTGTGAGGGTCCTGGACCACTCTCGGAGGTGCTGAGAGGATGGGAGCCGCGCAGCTGCACCCGCAGATGGGGTCCTTTCTCCTGCCATTCTTATGCATTAGTTTGAGGCTACAAGACATAAGTGGAGTGATGTTCTGGGAGAAAAAGACTCACAAGGATGTGCTGAGCACACTAAAAGGATGATGGCTCCTGACAACAAAATTCGTCCCTGTATAAATTTTCCTAAAACTGTTCCTGCTTCTTTTGGGGGCATGAACAAAAAGGGGATATGTGGATATTGTGTTGGGGGTGAGACTTTCCAAAGTCATTGCTTCTAAATTTAGATTTTAATTTTGGTGATTTGCTGGGCAAAAAAATCAAACCCTTAAAATTCCAAATAGTGGCCCAGCATTTTGATTCACATCTATAATCCTAGCACTCTGGGAGGCCGAGGCAGGTGGATTGCTGGAGCTCAGGAGTTCAAGACTAGCCATGGAGAATTTCCTGATTTAAAAAACCTACTGCTGGCTCGGTGCCTATAGCTCAACTGGCTAAGGCGCCAGCCACGTACACCTAAGGTGGTGGGTTCGAATCCCCAGCCCGGACCCGCCAAACAACATTGACGGCTGCAACCAAAAAATAGCCGGGCGTTGTGGCGGGCGCCTGTGGTCCCAGCTACTTGGGAGGCGGAGGCAGGAGACTCGCTTGAGCCCAGGAGTTGGAGGTTGCTGTGAGCTGTAATGCCACGGCACTCTGCCCAGGGGGACAGCTTGAGGCTCTGTCTCAAAAAAAAAAAAAAAAAAACCTACTGCTTAATGTACTTAGTTTTGCTATGAGGGCAATTGATGACCTAGTACACAGTGGGGGCCGGGGATGGGAGAATGGGGAGCAGAGAGAGGGAAAGAGGGAAGCGGTCCCGGTGTCTGGCTTGCGGGAGGAACACGTTTGTAAGAAGGACTTTGCATGACAAATACAATTAGTGTAACCTGTTTTTTGTACCCCCAATGAATCCCCCCAAATAAAAAACAAATAAACAAAAACTCTGCTGCTCTCATTACTTAGGGTCACTGTGACCCTTTATACTTTCTTTCATTTATTCCATAAATACCTACAGCAACTTGAGATACATTGTGTTAACCGCTATGGGGAAATATACTACATACATGGAGAGAGAAAAAGAGTGAAGAAAGAAAAGGGGTTTAAATGGGTTGGGGTAGCAGCATTTTATAATTTAAAATAGAGTTTGAGGGTAGGCCTGTGATTGGAATGAAGATTGTAGGAGCCGTGAGACTGGCCATGCAGAACTTCCAGCAGAGGAAATGGCCATTGGAAAAGGTCTAGGGCAGAAGCAGCCCGCGTGGAAAATTCGAAAAAGGGCCAGGAGTCAGTGTGGGAAGAACGCGGAGTGCGTAAGAGGTGGGGGAGGAGTCACAGCAGTGATAATGATGAGGGACCCAGGTCCACACGGTACAGGGCCTTGTAGGTCACTGGTAACAAATTCAGTTTTCACTCTGAAAGAAGCAGGGAGCTGTTGGACGGCTTCCAGAAGACACGTGACTTGATCTGGCTTCTAACTTTAGAGGACCTCTCTGGCTGCCCTTTGAGAATCCATTGCTAAAGGGGCGAGGGAGGAAGCAGAGAAGACGTTTGGGAGGGTAGTGCAATGCCCCAGTGGTGAGGGATTATGACTTAGGCCTCCATGGTAGTAGGGAAGATGGTGGGAAATGGTTGGAGTCTGGGTAGATTTTGGAGGAGTCCTGACAAGTTTAATGTGCAATGTAAGAGAAAGAATTCAAGGATGTTTCTCTGAATTGAGCAAAGTACAGAGGTGGCATTAGCTGAGGTGCCCATCTCGCTTTTCCCCCACAACTGTGCCCACCGCACCATATTCAAAAGCCATCCAGCCAGTATGAATTTAACCAGACGGAGGCAGGAATGAACATTGGTTAGCCTCTGGAGTGTGTAGCCTCTGGAAAAAGACTGCCTGGCTTCTAACCCTGGCTTACTACTTACTATCTGCATAATCTTGAGCAAGTTGTTTAACCTCTCTGTGCACCAGATTCTTTTTCTTTGAAATAGGGAAAATGATAACACCTGCCTCATGGAGTTGGTAAGATTCAGGGAATTGATACATGACAGCACTTAAAACAGAAACTTCTAAACAGCAGCTAACGGCATGATTTAAATAGTGGCTGTGAGGAGGTTGCAATCCTTTTACCTACGTCCCACTAGAGTTAGTATTTCCCTTTTCTCTCCATAATGAGTCACTTGATGACTCTTAGTTCGGAAGTTGCAAACCTTTCTGGAACTTAAGAATAAACGATAAATATGATTTTCTTTTTTTTTTTTTTTGAGACAGAGCCTCAAGCTGTCCCCCTGGGTAGAGTGCTGTGGCTTCACTGCTCACAGCAACCTCCAACTCCTGGG
>NW_003852412.1:24675438-24681448 GCF_000181295.1 Otolemur garnettii
CCAACTCCTGGGCTCAAGCGAGTCTCCTGCCTCCGCCTCCCAAGTAGCTGGGACCACAGGCGCCCGCCACAACGCCCGGCTATTTTTTTTGGTTGCAGCCATCATTGTTGTTTGGCGGGTCCGGGCTGGATTCAAACCCACCACCTTAGGTGTACGTGCCTTAGCCGGTTGAGCTATAGGCGCCGAGCCGATAAATATGATTTTCATTTGCCTATTTGTCAGATGAGTATTAAAGGAATAAGCGGAAAAACACTGGGCCCACAGAGGAAATGAACACGTATTCAAATATTAAAAATTAAAAGCAATTATTCTCAGATTCATGCTTCAGCCTTTAATGATGTTAGAATGAATAAAGAAGAGAAATTTCCAAAAGGACTCTGAGATGTCAGGCAGCTTAACCTTTCCTTTATTCTCTTTACACTGTTACGCTATCTAGATGCCAGGGCCTGTCACCTGGTTGGGAACACCTATACTTTTAATATTTAAATAAGATTGACTCAAGCCCTTTGTGAAATACAGTGATAACCCAGCATCTATCCTTGTCATCCTCCAGGGGCTAATATTTCTAGTCATTCTACTCTAATTTGCTGCAATCTGTTATCTCAGGGTCTGCCCCTTCCCTATGGACACAACCTGGGTTAGTCCCATTTCACAAAACATTAAACACAAGGTCAAGTGTGCAAGTTTTGACAGAATTTACATGAATGATAAAGGGTTACCAAGTTGCACAGTACAGGAAACAACTTCAAAATTATTAGCATGACTTTCCTAAAATCTAGTAGTTAGCCCTTGTCATAGATAATTTCTAAGGTGCCTCAATATATGGCCTCCTCCAGGGCTCTCCTCCCCCAGTCACCTCCCATTCCCAAGACTTTAATTCTTATTTCATTATGCAAAGCAGTTAAACCAGTGATTTTCAACCTGGGTGCCATGAACTTTTTTTTTTTTTTTTTTTGAGACAGAGTCTCACTCAGTCTCGGAGGTTGAGTGCTGTGGAGTTATTGCTCACAGCAACCTCAAGCTCTCTGACTCAATTCATTCTCTTGCCTCAGTCTCCTGAGTAACTGGGACTACAGGCGCCCCCCACAATGCCCAGCTATTTTTAGACACTTGGGTCTTGCTCTTAGCTGGTCTTGAACTTGTGAGCTCAAGTGATCTGCTCGCCTTAGCCTCCCAGAGTGCTAGGGTTACAGGTGTAACCCACCTTGCCCGGCTACTTTTTTTTAAAGATCATTAATCAAGTTATTTTCAAAAAAATTCAAAGCACAATAAGTATATTCTTTTTTTTTTTTTTGATCACATTATTTAAGTGTGCCATGGAAACTGAACTATACGCTCCAGTGTGTCATGAGATAAAAGAGATTGGAAAACAGTGCTTTAAACTCTTCACCTCTAAGCTATGCCTTTCGGTGTTTCCCTGTCATCGCAAACAGATTTATTAAGGCATATTGATACATGGCAGACATGTGTTCCAATCCCCATCAGTTGTGTTAACTTAGCCTAGAAAGCAAAACATGGATCCAACATGGATTCAACGCTATCAGTGGAGCTAGTACTCCAGGTACCATGCTGGGTCTTGGAGAGGCAACAATGAGCAAGTTAGGTAGGGACTTTGCCTTCATAAAATTGATGGTGAACCATCAGAGAGAGATGTTACTAAGAAAAAATACACAAATGTGTAATTAATGCAACTGTAGAGAGTGTCAGTAGAAAATACAGGAGCTATGAGAACTTATAGAAAATGGGCTAAGTAAGGAAGGCTTCCTGGAACTTAGGTTAAATGTGAAAGACAGGAAGCAATAGAGAGAGGCCAGCTCAGCCTTATGAGCAAGTCCAGGAAAGCCCCCTGGGCTGAGCACGGTGGCTCCCACCTAGAATCCTAGCACTCTGTGAGGCTGAGAGGCTGAGAGGGTGGATGACTTGAGCTGGGGAGCTAAAGATCAGCCTGAGCAGCAGTGAGACCCCATCTATTAAAAAAACAGAAAACTTAGCTGGGTGTTGTGACAGGCACCTGTAGTTCCCGCTTTTCAGGAGGCTGACGCAAAGGGATTGCTGGAGCCTAAGAGTTTGAGGTTGCTGTGAGCTGTGACACCACAGCACTCTACCCAGGGCAACAGAGTGAGATTGTCTCAAAAAAAAAAAAAAAAAAAAAAAAAGCCAGTGTGGCTCCAAAGGGAGGCACAGGGGAAATCCTGCAGGTCTCAGGGGACAGGAACCTTAAGGGGACCCAGAGCTATGGGACCACCCCTCTGGCTGCTCAAGGTGGAGGCTGAGGCAGCACCAGAGAGAGACCAGAAGAAATCCAGGCAGGAATTTATGGCCCACAGCTGAGAGAACCAGCTGTGCACCTGGCAGGAAGGGTCTGTGCAAAATTGTTTCTTCTCTCTGTGCACTAAATTATGTCCCTAGGGCCCTGGGGCACATTGCACACTTCAAATTAAAGGGATACATGGATATTTCTGTATCAAGGCCCCTTAACCTTGGCATTATTGCCATTTTGGACAGGAGACTGCTCTGCCGTGAGAGTGCTGTGCTGTGCTCTGCAGGGTGTGAGCAACTTCTCTGGCTTCTACCCACTGGATGCCCGGAGCACAACCTCCCCCTCCAGCTGTGACAACTGAAAATACACCCAGACACTGCCAAATGTTCCTGGGGGTAGGGATGGGGGGCAGGGAGACCAAAATTTTCCTTCTTGAGAGTAACTGTTCTGTAGGAACATAGCTGATCATTTGTTGGAAGTTATTAGAGACATCTTCAAAATTTCCAAACCGGATTCCTCGAAAATAATTGAGATGAAAAGCATGACAAAACTGAAATGTTATTAGAATAATACTAGAATAAAATTTTGAATGGATAATAAGAAAAGAAGAAAATTGATTTTAAAAAGTGTTTTTGGCTAGCTTTCAAATTTCATGTTTCATTTATTCTTTCTTTTTTTTTTGAGACAGAATCTCACTATGTCACCCTGTGTAGAAAGCTGTGGCATCACAGCTCACAGCAACCTCAAACTCTTGGGCTTAAGGGATTCTCTTGCTTCAGCCTCCCAAGTAACTGGGACTACAGGTGCCACTACAATGTCTGGCTATTTTTTGTTGCAGTTGTCGTTGTTTAGCTGGCCCGAGATGGTTTCAAACCCTCGAGCCTTGGTGTATGTGTCTGGCACTGTAACCACTGAGCTATAGGTGCTGAGCTTGTTTCAGTATTTCTTTTTTTTTTGAGACGGAGCCTCAAGCTATCCCCCTGGGTAAAGTGCCATGGCATCACGCTCACAGCAACCTCCAACTCCTGGGCTCAAGCGAGTCTCCTGCCTCAGCCTCCCAAGTAGCTGGGACTACAGGCATCTGCCACAATGCCTGGCCATTTTTTGGTTGCAGCCATCATTGTTGTTTGGCGGGCCCGGGCTGGGGATTCGAACCTGCCACCTTAGGTGTATGTGGCTGGCACCTTAGCCTCTTGAGCCACAGGTGCCGAGCCTTGTTTCATTATTTCAAAGTAGGTTTTCTGTAAGCGTGCTATCATTTTAAGAAAAAAATATACAATATACCATGCTGTGAGCTATGATGCCAGGGCACTCTACCCTGGGCTACAGAGTGAGATTGTCTAAAAAAAAAAGGAAAATAAAAATAAAAATATATCCACCAACTCCCCCCTTCTTTTTGTTTAAACCTTTATAGGAAGATATTTCTCAAGGTTTTCTTCTTTTAACTCAGGCATAATCTCCCAGGATGTTGGAGGTGCACTCCTGATTATTTAGGTAACATTTCCTTAAGAGGAAGCAGGCACAGGGCAGGCGCAGAAACAGAGAATAACTTAGAAGAACTCTGGCTGGGGCTGGTGCTCCCTCTTCTTGGAGGTTGGGCCTGGACGTTTTATAGTCACACAAAAACCAATTCAGGTTTAAGGCTATTACAGATTTTATTTATTTATTTATTATTATTTTTTGAGACAGAGTATCACTATGTTGCCCTCAGTAGAGGGCTGTGACATCACAGCTCACAGCAACCTCAAACTCTTGGGCTTAAGTGATTCTCTTGCCTCAGCCTTCCATGTAACTGGGACTACAGGCACCCGCCACTACACTTGGCTATATTTTGTTGTGGTTGTAGTTGTCATTGTTGTTTAGCAGGCCTGGGCTTGGTTCAAACCTGCCAATCCCAGTGTATGTGGCCAGCACCCTAACCACTGAGCTACGGGTGCTGAGCCTAGAGACTTAATTTAATACTTTATTATTCAGGACTGGTAAAATATTGTGTTGAAGAAATTAATTTCTGAACATGTATGAATTTGGCTCATTGCTCAGATTACATTGGGAAAAAAAAATCTGACCCTCAATTCATTTTTTTAAATAGTCACAACCTGTTTTTAAAATGGGAGAATTAAACCAGCATAAGGATTTTAACATCTTCTGTGTGTGCTAATGGGATCACAACCTATCTGCCTCTACCAAATAACCACATAACTGCCTGCAGGGTCTTGAGGTGGACAGCTGATTCTGGAATGTTTCCCAAGGCTATCAATTCATATCTTAAGGTCCTAATCCTAAGTGATTATCTGTTCTTTAAAAACATAGCTATTGTGGCATAGTATGTAAAGAATAGTTGACCCCCAGAGTGTGGCTTTGGGAAATTTCCAGTGTCTGTCCAGGGCTTACCTTTCCATCTGTAGCGGAGATGGTAATCCCACTTCCCCATGCCCAGCGTATGCCTTTCACTGGCCTCTCTTAGGGCTGCGGGGTGTGTGCTACAGTTTCTGGGGTCCTGTGTAGACATGGAAACATTCAGCACTACAAGGTGGGCTGCATTTAAAAAACAAAATATAGCACAATAAAGAGTAGAATAAAACAGCGGAGGCCGGGCGTGGTGGCTCATACCTGTAATCTCAGTGCCCTGGGAGGCCTCAGCCCGTGGCTTGAGCTCAGGAGTTTGCCCAGCCTGAGCAAGAGTGAGACCCCTGTCTCTACTGATGATACAAAAATCATCTGGGCATTGTGGCTGGCTCCTGTAGTCTCAGATACTCAGGGAGGAGTATCTGAGGGAGGAGGCTCATTTGAGCTCTAGAGTTTGAGGCTGATGTGACCTATGATGATGCCATGGCTCAACTGCAGGTGGACAGAGTGAGATTGTATCTCAAAAAACAAAACAATAACAACAAAAGCAGTGGAATATGAGAAGGAAAAAACACTTCTTATCTGAGGAATACAAATCCCTTGATGTGACCAGGCCAAGTGACACATTTAAAATTTAATAGTAGTTACTCTCCTTTGAGCTGAATAGTAACTTCTTGAAGCCACAGGCTATGAGGGTCCTAGTCTGAGGCCAAGTAGCCATGAAATGCCATTCACCCTACAGTGCAGCAATGTACAGCCAGATCACCAACAACGTTAGTTCTGTAAACTAACGAGAATTGCTGACAACTTTCGTACTCACCCCTCTCCCAATTCATCCTTTTTTCTTTAAAAATCTTGAGCCTCTCTTCTGTTTTGTGGACCACTTCCTAAGGCAACTGGGCTGCATTTCTCAAACTTTGCAGTGAAATAAACTGTTTAAAGTACCTTCTGACTCTTTATGATTATTGCAGGTTGACAAATAGAATACAAATATCAAGGTACACCCCATATGATATAAGAAGTTTTGTCGTGTGATATTTCTATTTCAGTTCTCCGTGTACATTTGTATATGTTTTTTAGGTTGCCAAGTAAAATGCAGCTGTGGGTCGAGGAGTTTAAAGAACCTAAAGTCTCAGTGCTCAAAATGTGAACCAGCGGCATCATACCCGGCAGACAGCTCATCAGAAGCGCGAATCTCAGGTCCCATCCCAGATCCGCCTGAGTAGAGCAGAGAATCTGCATGTTAACAGGTCCTCAGGTGATTTTTCTCTGTGCATTGGAAGTGGAGAAACTGCTCCGGCTCTGAGATTGTCTAATTCCATAGGCCCGGCACCTTGTACCCTTGTAAGATGAACCACAGAAGTGAACCCTCGAATCCCTCTCCCTCCCCCCCTCCCCCTTCCC
>NW_003852412.1:24686023-24688028 GCF_000181295.1 Otolemur garnettii
TTTCAGATCCTTGAGGGCTGCAACCTCTTGTCTCAGTGTTTCAAAATCTTTGATCATTTTATCTTTGAAATTGTTGAGTTCTTGATATATCTTTTGAATGACTTCTTGAGAAATCTTTTGGGTAATTTCTTGAGAGATGTTTTGAATAACTTCTTGAGAGATCTTTTGAATCATTTCTTGAACTTCTTCTTCCTTCCTTTCTTCCATTCTGTTAATCTTATTTGCCATCCACGTTCTGAACTCGATTTCTGACATTTCAGCCATTTGCTTGTGGATGGGGTCTTCAATTACATCTGCCCTATTTTTCCTTGGGGGAGTTGATCTATTCTGGTTATTCGAGTTGCCAGAGTTTTTCCACTGATTCCGCCCCATTCTGAGTTTACCTTGTTTGGAGGCCTTATCAGAACTGTTCAGTTGGTGGCCTCTTCTAGTTGCCCACCGAGAGAGAGGGAGAGCGTGTCTGTTGTCTACTCCCAGTTCTCAGGTGCTGGGTCAACTGGGGTGCAGTGGAACGGCAGCAGCTGCACGGGAGTGTGCCGTGGCCAGATTAGACCTAGTTCAGCCTACTGGGGAAACCAGTGGGCAGGAGACCAGCAGTAGCTGGATCAGTCCTAGTTCAGCACCCTGGAGCAGTCGGGGGGTGGGGGAATGGCAGCGGTAGTGTAGGGTACGCAAGCAATCAGATCAATCTTATTTCGGCCCCACCAGAGTAGCTGGGGGGAGTGGAGGACTCCTTCACCGTGGCCTGTTGGACGTACGTGGCACTAGCAAGCCGATCTATTCCCTCCCAGCCTGGGAGCCAGAGTGGGTAACTCCTCCACCTCCATCTGTGGGACACATGTGGCTCTAATAGACAGTTCTTGGCCCGCCCAGAGCGCTAGACTCCTCCACCGCCTCCTGCAGGGTGTGCATGGCTCTAGCAAGCAATTCTGGGCCCACCCAGCACAGGTGCCTGGAGCAGGGAACTCCTCTGCTGGCCCCCGTGGGGTGTGCGTGTCTCTAGAAGGCTGTTTGTGGTCTGCCTGGCACAGAGGACTCCTCCGCCACTGCCCGTAGGACACCCGTGGAGCACACACGGCTCTAGCAAGCAGTTCTGGGCCCTCCCAGAGTGGGGGATTTGTCTGCAGCCACCTGTGGGGGTGCGCTAGGGTATAGCAAGTACTTCTGTGGCTGCCCAGAGCAGGGAACTCCACTCCAGCCACCCGCTGCCCGCAGGAAGCTTGCAGCTCTAGCAACCAGTTCTGGACCTGCCCAGAGCCCTGGGGCGGGGTTCTTCTCTGCCGCCCGTGGGGTGCGCGGCTCTAGCAAGCAGTTCTAGGCCCTCCCGGATTGGGGGACTCATCTGCTGCCACCGGTGGGGGTGCACTAAGCTCTAGCAAGTACTTCTGTGGCTGCCCGGAGCATGGGAACTCCACTCCGGCCACCCGCCACCCGCAGGAAGCTCGCAGCTCTAGCAGTCAGTTCTGGACCTGCCCAGAGCCCTGGGGCAGGGTGCTTCTCTACCGCCAGTGGGGTGCGCAGCTCTAGCAAGGAGTTCTAGGCCCTCCCAGAGTGGGGGACTCATCTGCCGCCACCGGTGGGGGTGTGCTAAGCTCTAGCAAGTACTTCTGTGGCTGCCCGGAGCAGGGGAATTCTACTCCAGGAACCCGCCGCCCGCGGGAAGCTTGCAACTCTAGCAATCAGTTCTGGACCTTCCCAGAGTCCTGGGGCGGGGTTCTTCTCTGCCGCCCGTGGGGTGTGCTGCTCTAGCAAGCAGTTCTAGGCCCTCCCGGAGTGGGGGACTTGTCCGCCGCCACCGGCGGGGGTGCGCTAAGCTCTAGCAAGTACTTCTGTGGCTGCCCAGAGCAGGGGAACTCTACTCAGGCGACCTGCCGCCGCAGGAAGCTTGCAGCTCTAGCAATCAGTTCTGGACCTGCCCAGAGCCCTGGGGCGGGGTTCTTCTCTGCCGCCCGTGGGGTGCGCAGCTCCAGCAAGCAGTTCTAGGCCCTCCCAGAGTGGGGGACTC
>NW_003852412.1:24688253-24706009 GCF_000181295.1 Otolemur garnettii
TCTTTGGCTTCATAGATTCTGATTCCAACCAGTTTTTCTTCCTTTGCTCAGGAGCCTCTGACCAGGGTTACTACCAGTCGGCCATCTTCCCAGAATCCCCCCAAGATGATTTTTTAAAATTAAGCTTTTCTGTAGTTCCAACTGCTTGGGAGGCTGAGGCAGAAGGGTTGCTGAGGCTCACGAGGAGTGTGAGGCCGCACAATGTGCTCACACTGTGAACGGCTGCTGCATTGCAGCCTGGGTGTTGGCCGGATCCCATCTCTCTTTTAAAAAAGAGGCTTCTGACCCCTGAATCAGCAAGAGTTTAGTTATAAAAACACACCGCTCTGGGCTTCCTGATGTTTGTAATTGACTTACAGTTGTCCTATGGTCAGCTCTGAGGCCTTTTTTCAGTGGTGTTATAATTACTCCTCAAATCCACTCCAGGGAGTTTAGATCTTCCTTATATACGCCCTTGAATTGCCCTTTCATACTCTCAACCTGTCCTTCCATTTAGACTGTCAATCAGAGACTTGAGTTTGTTGATCTGAAAGGACAAATTAATGTACATTTCAACTTAATGTACTCCCAGTGAAATGCCTCAGGCTGGGATAGCCTAGTGATTAGCAGACACCTGGGGCTGGAGGCACACCCCCGTCCTGATAAAGGCATTTGGGGTCAAATGGGGTCAGGTGGAGAAGTGACGAGTTAGAGCAGTGTTTTTCAGGGCACACCTGAACAACTCTTTGGCAAGAGCAAGGAAGTTTCCCAGAAGTCCTTACCAAATTCTTCTTCTATCCTTCTGGCTAATACTGGGTCATTTCCCCACCCTTGAACGATTTCTGTGGTCAAAGTAATGGGATTAAGCTAATGAAGACTCACACGTACGCATTTCATAGCTGAAAATTGTGGGGTAAGGAAAACTATTATCATGGAGGAGGGTACAAAGCTGGACAGAGACACTGTCTTTACAATTTAGATAGCCAAGAAGAACCTTCATAAATTATGGTAACCCTCTTAGTTGCTATTTCATTTATATTTTATACGGAGCCCTTCTCTCTTCTCTTCTTCACAAGGATGAAATCTTAATAGTAAAAGGGTAAGAAAAATTGTATTGGTGAATCCGGCTTTGCTCATGCCTGTCCTTTTTTTTTTTTTCTTTAGACAGGGTCTCACTCTATTGCCCTGAGTAGCTTGCAGTGGTGTTATCATAGATCACTTCCACCCCAGACTCGACTCCAATGATCCTCCCATTTCAGCCTCCCCAGTAGCTGCACGCACAGGTGTGCACCACCAGGCCTCACTAGTTTTTAAATTTTTTGTAGAGATGGGCGGTCTTGCTCTTACTCAGGCTGGTCTTGAACTCCTGACCTAATCCTCCTGCCTTGGCCTCCCAAAGTGCCAGGATGACAGATGTGAGCCACTGAGTGTGGCCTCTAAGTGCCTCTCTTATTTAGTGAGGACTGTCATGACAAAAACACAATAGACTAGATGGCTTAAACAACAGCGATTCATTTCCTTAACAGTTCAAGGTACAGGCTGACTCAGTTCCCCATGAGCACCCTCTTCCTGGTCTGCAGATGGCTGCCTTCTTACCGAGTCTTCATATGACATAGAGAGATCTCTTTCCCTCTCTCTCTCTTCTAATAAGGACATAGCCTTGTCAGATTAGGGGCTCACCCTTGTGGCCTCACTTAACTATACTTACCTCCTAAAGACTCCATCTCTGGGTACAGTCACACTGAGGGGTAAGGCTTCAACATAGGAATTTGACAGGGGGACACAATTCAGTCCATAGCAGTCTCCAAATATTAATAATTGCCCAGCTCAGCACCTGTGGCTCAAACGGCTAAGACGCCAGCGACATACACCTGAGCTGGTGGGTTCAAATCCAGCCCGGGCCTGCCAAACAACGATGGCTGCAACCAAAAAATAGCTGGGCATTGTGGTGAGCTCCTGTAGTCCCAGCTACTTGGGAGGTGGAGGCAGGAGACTCGCTTGCGCTCAAGAGTTGGAGGTTGCTGTGAGTTGTGATGCCACGGCACTCTGCCCAGGGTGACAGCTTGAGGCTCTGTCTCAAATAATAATAATAATAATAACAACTGCCCAAGTATTTTTTGAGCATCTGTCTGTCCTCAGCTTGGACTATGCTTTCTGAAAGTGGGGAAGGGTGAGGTAGGAGGGGTGAGATGAAATACAAAAGAAGTGATGACCTTGGTTCCTGCCTTTGGAAGCTTATGGTCTCCCAACAGACCATAAATTAGAATGTATGCTGTGAAGCATGGTAAATGCTGAGGGCAATCCAGAGGGGCAGCCTCAGTGAGGGGCAATCCAGAGGGGCAGCCTCAGTGAGGGGCAATCCAGAGGGGCAGCCTCAGTGAGGGGCAATCCAGAGGGGCAGCCTCAGTGAGGGTTGGGATGGTCCACAGCTTTATGTGGAGGAGCTGACACTTCAGCCGGGACCTTAGAATGGTGGAAGGAAATACAATGCGTGTGACAGGACAGACACCTGGACCATGGGACAGCAATGGGAGTGGAGGGAAAGGACTGGGTACCATAGTAGCCTTACCCAGAAGAGCAAGAGGACTTCCTAAGTGAGGCTACAGAGGAGAGGATGAGGAGGGGTTCCTTGGACAGAAATCAGAAATTCCAAAGGAAGAGAAAGTGTGGAAGTGTGGTTACGTACACAGAGAGGATTAAGGAGATCATTTCAGAAATATTTGTTTTGAGAAACTGGGGAATTTGTCAAGTAAAATATCTGTAATGTATAATAAAAGCAAAGAGAGGAGAAAAAGAAGAGAAGGTGATGCGTGTTCGAGTCATCATAGGATTGACAACCAAAGCTGAGGGGTGAATAATCTTTCTGAGAAAACACACAGAATGATATACAGAAGAAATGGGCTTAGTAGCCATCACAGTCACCCGAAAGGATCTAGCAATACCGAATGGCATAACTGTCAAACTACAAAAATGTAATATAGCAAAGTTACCCAAGAAGAGAAAAAAACGCAATGGATTCAGCTCTGGTTACCTCGGTGTATTGAGCACAATGTGAAGTGGATGGTGCTGGCTTGATTAGTGAATGGAAGCAGGTTAGAGTTTAAGATCCAAAATGCCTACTGTGCATCAAGGATGTTTTGAGGTCAAACTAACCTTTCCACATCCATTTTTTTTTTTTTTGAGACAGAGTCTCACTTGTCACCCCCAGTAGAGTGCTGTGGCGTCATAGCTCACAGCAATCCCAAACTCTTGGGCTCAAGTGATTCTCTTGTCTCAGCCTCCCAAGTAGCTGGGACTACAGGCGTCTGCCACAACACCCGGGTATTTTTAGAGGCGAGGTCTTGTTCTTGCTCAGGCTGGTCTCGAACTCCTGAGCTCAAGCTGTCCACCCACCCTGGCCTACCTGAGTGCTGGGATTACAGGGATGAGCCACCGCGCCCAGCCCTGGCTTCCATCTAATTGAACATTTTGAGGATTATTGTTCACTCATGCAATGAAGAAAGAAATGAGTTGAAGCAGTTCTCCCATCACATGCGGGCATTAATTAGCTTAGGTTTCGGAGGTGTCATCTGCCTGTTAGACAGTCCAAGTCCATCACTGAGGCATTCCCAGTGGGCAAGGAGCCTGGGAGAGGGCTGGGCTGTGACCTAGTTTCCCCATGGAATCAGGTCCTCCCCAGGCTCCACCTTGGCTGCTCCCACCCCTTGGCAGGTCCACTCTCACTGACTTTGTCTCTGGACCAGCAGCTGCTGCTGACTATCTAGCCTTAGCTACCTTTTTGAAAACAATGTGTAGTGGTCTGCCTTTAAATTTCCCACTCCCATTTGGACCTTCCTTAGAAGCTCAGGGCTGCTCTAATCAAACCCAGTATCTTAGATCCTCCATGACTCTCTTCTCTCCAAATGGCGATATTTACCATCCCCGTGTCTAGTTCCTGTGGTGTCTGGTGGATGTGTGACTGTTATGCTAACAGGGAGCTTTCTGAAGACAAAGCCTTGGTCAGCTAAGGGGTTAATTAATAATACAGCAGAACCTCTGTAAGTTGACCCCCCATGGGACTATACAAAAATGGTCAACATATGGAGGTGGTTAACATAGGGAACTAGGGCTTGGGGACACGGAGGCTTATGCCTGTCATCCCAGCACTGTGGGAGGCTGATGTTTGTAGATTTGGTGAACTCAGGAGTTCCAGGCAAGCCCAAACAAGATCAAGATCTGTCTCGCCCAAAAAGTAGAAAAACTTAGCCGGGCATGGTAGCCAAGTGTGAGACTCCTTAGTTTTCTATTTTTTCTACTAAAAATAGGAAAACTAGCCAGACGTTGTGGTGGGTGCCTTATAGTCCCAGCTACTCCAGAGGCTAAGGCAGGAGATATTTTGAGCCCAAGAGTTAGAAGTTGCAGTAAGTTGTGACAAGTTAGAGGTTGCTGTGTAAGAACTTGAAATTCAGATACTCTTGTATGGGAATCATTTTTAATTTGACAGGTGTGTGATTCGAGACAGTTGCTTGGCTTTTTTGGAATATAGTTTCCTCAACCAAAATATAGATATAATACCATTTTTTGAAAGTTATAAAGATCAATAAGATAATGTATTTGACTTTGCAGATTTTGCTAAAAAAAAAATAAGGTAATGTACATAAAGAGACATTGCATAGACTCGGTGCCTATAGCTCAGCGGCAGGGCGCCAGCCACATACACCGGAGCTGGCAGGTTCGAACCCAGCCCAGGCCTGCCAAACAACAATGACAACTACAACCAAAAAATAGCCAGGCGTTGTGATGGGCACCTGTAGTCTAAGTTACTTGGGAGGCTGAAGCAAGAGAATCATGTAAGCCCAAGAGTTTGAGGTTGCTGTGAGTTGTGGACACCACAGCACTCTACCGAGGGCCACATAGTAAGACTTTGTCTCACAAAATAAATACATACATACATACATAAATAAGACATTGCACAGTACCTGACATATTGTAGGAATTTGATAGCAAAGTATTTATATGACTGCCCAGGAAAAATGTGTGCCATTTTTATGCTTCCCAAATCACTCTATGGGTATTCGGAAGGGAGTTTAAGACAAGACATACAACCCTTCTCCTAATTTAAGAATGTGTGCTCCAGGTGCTACCTGGTCAGAGCTTTTGATTCCTGTGACGTTATTTTGTAAGCTAGCAGTACAGTGTACTAAAGACTAGTACCTTAGAGAACTAAACTAGTTAATAGATTTTTCCTTAAATTTGGAGCAATTTTCTCTTTTATTGAATCAAGAAAACTAACTGTCAAAGAGATATAACATGGTATTGGTCATACCCCAAGGAAGCAAAACTCTATTATGTCGTTTCATTAGAACTGAGCCAACGGTATTATTATTATTATTATTATTATTATTATTATTTGGCCAGGGCTAGGTTTGAACCCCCACCTCGGGCATATGGGGCCGCAGGCGCCACTCACCAAGGGTATTTTGGAAGGAAATCTCACTGTGAATAAGAAGGGATTGGTACTTTGTGCTGTGACTTTTCTTCAGGTTTTTCTTCTCTGTACCTTAGTATTATTGTCACAAGTGGAGATATCTTAGGTAACCCAGGCTCTCTCTTCCTCTTGAAAGAATCTAAGGTTAATACAGAATGGAGATTATCCTGGAAGTGACAATTAAGGTGGATAAAGAAATATTCAACCTCCCTTCCGAGGACTGTTGGAGCTCATGCTATGTCCTCCCAGAGCCACTGGAACCTTTATCACGAGCAAGCAGGTACGTGACTTTGCTGTGGCTCCTGAGGACTAGCCAGCTCTTGAGAAGTTTTACCCTTTTCTGACTCACACAGGCTAGACTCAAAAGCTCTTTCTAAAAAATAAGATTTCCTGTCATAAGTTTTGTAAACAAAATACATTCTCTATATACTAGTCATGTCCTGGAGTCTGGTCATCTATATCTTGGCTTTGGGAGCACATATTGACATTGCTTACTACCTTGTGAAAATGCAATCTTCATGTGATGCCCTTGCTGCTGGTGTGGACACCGCTTGAAAGAGCAAGAATGTAGTGACCCCTTTCTCCTTTCTGGAAACTTTAAACCCACGCCACCTTCAGTGGTAGGAAACTTGACCGGGGTACTGGTCAATCATAATCTCTCTTTAGAAGTCGTTTAGAGACTACACATGGTATTCCATCTGTGAGAAATAAAAGCTGGGTCATCTTTCCTTAGTCCATTTACCATGAAAAAATGAGTATGTCCCCGAGGCATTATTTGGATCCCTGGATCCAGATGTATTTAATATATTCCATCCTTGGAATTACTAGTTAATACATTCAGTTTTTTACTTAAGTTAGTCTGCATATCTCCCGCTCCTACATCAAAAGTCCTGATATAGTTCAGTCATTCAACAAATTATAAAAGGGGGAGTTTAGTAAGTGTACTTAAGTTAATGCAAGTGAAACAGGATAACTCACGCCTTTCTGTAACTTAAGAAATAGCTACTGAACTCAAGGTATGTTAAGTATTCTAATACAAACTTAGAAGTAATGTGGTAAATTTCCAAGGTAATTGATGTAGAACATTATTTCGTTACTTAAAAGACATATAAACTCCCAATCTTCAGTGGTAAAAAGAACCTTGCAAAGCTACTTTTCCACTTTATAAATGAGGAAATCAACTTGCACATCTTGTTCAATGCCACACCTGAAGTTATAGAACCCAGGACCTAGATCTCTCCCCATCCTGTATTACTCATATACAGGGTGTCTACATAAAAGTTTGTGTGCATTTTCAAATTGGACACTATTTTAAATTGCACACGAACTTTATGGCCACCCTGTGTGTGTATATATATATATATAGATATAGGTAGATATATATACTGACTCTTAGTTGGGTGAAAGAATGACAGTTAATTCTGTAAAACAAAGTAATGTATGTGCACACACATTTGAGAACACTGGAGAATCATGTAGTTAGGCTCATCTGTGAATACAACTTGATAACTCATCCATGACACTGAAAAAAGAACAATTCTAAATGTGATCCCAAAAGTACTTCTAAGGTTATCAATTACTGTAAAATCCAGAGATTCTTTTAAGAAAAACATTTACTATTTTTAAAATTTAGAAAAATTAGACTGTTCTTCTAAGATTAGAATTAATGAATAAGAGGTAACTTTTAAGCTTATGTCCTTATAAAAGACCAGTAGCACACAATCACACAGTGAGAGGGAAGTGGCATCTGAAAATGAAATTACTTTACCTGGTTAAGTTGGTTCATACTTACAACTGAATTTATATCTAACTTACAAGTTTTGTAAGAAGCATGCATAATAGTAAATTATTTGAGAGTGAATTTTGCTGTCCCCCTAGCTAGAGTGCAAGGGTGTCGTCATAACTCACTGCAACCTCCAATTCCTAGGGGTCAAGCCATCCGGCTTCAGCTTTCCGAGTTTTTCCTCTTTCAATAGGAAGAGGGTTTCACTCTTGCTCAGGTTGGGCATTTTATAATAGTAAATAAGAGTAAATTACTAACCAAAAGAATTAGTATTAAAAATTCCTTTAAGTCTTCATTAATTTTCCTTGACACAGACCTAGAAACAATTCTTACCCAGAATGGCTTAGAGTTTAACTGCAGTGTTAAAATTGTTTATGTGTATGTTGAGTTACTAACATTATCAAGATTCAAATAAGTCTCCCAACAATTATACAAAAAAGAAAAAAAAAACACTTTATTTTCCACAAGAGCAATAGGAAAAATTAAATCATTTCCCACATATTGTTTTCTTAAAACAGAGCCTACAGGACATATTCAGCACCAAATAAAAAACGAAAAAAAAAAAGGTACAAACAGGCATAGAATATAATCTATAAAGCAAACATTTAATATTGCACTTTGTTTTGCTAACATTTTGGAATTTACTTTTCCTAATTGAAAAATCAGGAATCTATCTTGAATACTGGAATACAACCGTGAGCCTCACATCTCATTTCAGGAATTGACCAATATTTAAGAAGTATAATGCCTCTAAATAAGAGAGTAAATACTTTAATGGGGAAAATAAAACTTTATTTGATAAAGTTTTATAATTTTAAAATTTTATCACATTTCGTGACCCAGTGCCAATTATAAAGATATTGGTCATTCTTGTTTCACGTTATTTGTGAGAATATATGATGATAAGTATTCCAATGCTATGCATGTCAACAATTGTTCCCTAGTCAGTTAGACATAAGAAGAGACAAAAGAAAATGGATTTTCTGACACCCCCCCCCAAACAAACAAACAAAAAACCACCAAATGCCCTTTATGCCAAATATTCCATTAGCTTCTTGAGGGGGACATCCACAAAATGACTTAACAACAATAAAAAAATATTTCACCCCCATTTCCTTAGTATCTAGTATTAGGTTTGCTACGGGTGCCCAAACCCTTTCACTGAATCACTGAAAACGTGATTCATTTTTACAATGGGCTTTCTTCACCCTGTCAGCATTTTTCAAACATGAATTGTCTTCCATGTTTTCTTAAAGGCCACTTATGGAAAAGCCTGTTTGTTCCGTAGAAACTTTTAAGACAGTGTGTAACAGGTCAAGCACCGAGCCAGGGTCACTGTTATTTTCAGCCACTTTATTAAACTGTGGGGTTAAATGGCAGGATTGATGTAACTCCCATTTCACACGTATGCTGCAACATCAGAGATGCTGATTTTCATTAAAAACATCAGCTGAATTCCTTCTAAAACAAAAAAAAAATTCAGTACGCTTGGTACTTTGGAAAATACCGAAATGTTATTATGAATGCTGGTATATTTGTTATGAGCCAAGTATAAATTATCTTTAACATAAACTATAATTTACTGATGTGATCATTCTTCCTATCTTATCTGAACTAAAAGTGAAGGATTTCTCATGTTTAGCAAGTTGTTTTTCAGATAAGGAAAAAAGTATTTTCATTAAAAAAAAAAACCCACTGAATACAGAACAATGATCACAGCAAACTTTCTAGTATTTGCAATTTTGAAGTTATACACTTTTGGAATAAACTTGAGTTTTTCATGCTACGTCAAGCTTGTGCAAGATAGCAGGTGTATAAATTGAGCTTTCTAGTCATAACCTCATCATGTGTATTCCTGCTCATTAAAATACTTTGCACCAGCAAAACTGATTTCCAACATATGTATTTAGGAGGTAATTAAGTAACTCTGTATAAAAATAAATGCACTTTGCCCTCCTTTCCCCAGTGACTGGAAAAATTCTATACTCTTAAAATAATAATAAAAAAAATAATTTTAAGAGCAGCAGCCCTTAACCCTCGCTGGTGCCTGCGGTGCTGCCTTTCTCTGCTCCATCTCAGTTCTTCCAGCTTCTTCTTGTATGTGATGATAAAAAGGGAATGTGGGTGGGTTATCACTTTTGTGTATGTCCCATGTCCAAATTTCCCTCTCCAAAAAGCCAACCAAATAAACAAACAAATAACAACAACAAAAAACAGTGCAACAAAACACAAATAGCATTCCAACAGTTTGGCAAGTGATGCGTTCACCTGAGATTAAGTGATTTTAGGCAGTCAGTAACAAAATGCTGCTTTGCTGTAATAGTAGAAAGGCAACAAATTCTGAAAAGAAACCAAGAAGGTATACAATCTTGACAAAGTCTCTTATTAGCTTCCTCCTCTTATCTCTTTTTTTCCCACATTATCTGTTGCGTATCTACTACAGTAGGCTGCAAAACATACAGCAAAAAGGATTGGCTTGAAGGCATTTGATGTTTGTAAATAAATCCACAATAGGATCCAAGCTCAAGAGGTGATACATGGTCAGCCTAGTAGGACAATTCTGAGCATGTGCATACGCAGGTAAAGTCCAGGCTATATTAAATTAAAAAAAATGTCAGTGCGTTTTTTTCATGTTTAAGTTTTTCAAAGCTTTCTTTTGTTCCTTGTTGTGCTGACTGCAAACAAGTTTTAAAAGAGTATCAAGAGTCTGGCATAAATGGAAAAAAAAAAGCTGTAGTGACATTGAACCGCACAATGTAAGCATTGAGCATGTGCAAAATTTTCAAATCAAAAGAAGGAAATCATCCCTCTTTACAACGTGGTGTCTTGACACGTACAACCATAGGCTAAGTAGACTGCTCTTAGTATGTGCCAGTTTTAAAGGAGAAAAGCTTAGATCTTCAAGCATGTTGGAGCAGTCCCAGAATGTTGCTGTAGGCTTCTAAAGCATGATCACTGGTTATTTCACGTATTTGCCATTTTTCTGGGCAAAAACAATTCCACTTCCTCTGAAAACGTGTCTTCAACATACTTCTCTGTCCTCAGCCGGAAGAGATACAGTTCGGAACCCACATGAACTTGACTCAACCAAGTGTTCCTTCAACGAGAGGGGCAGGATGGTCTATCATCTGATGACTGATCAGGATTTGGATCAATCTAGAAGAAAAAATTTACAAAGTTTTATTTGATGAGGTCCTAGAATGCAGCAAATGACTATGATTTTGCATACTATTCAAAAAATATAACTAGAGCATATACAGCTTGTTAGCAAAATTATATCCAATTATTCCCTTTTCCTATCTAAAATGCTATTGGGGAGGAAAAGGTGTTGGTATTATTTATAAAGTAACTGATACTCAATTATTTGATTTGTAAGATTTATAAACATATGTCCGAATAGTCCCCTATTTCACAAAAGTTAACAGTGGAGATTTTCCTCGGCATTTAGTAGCACTGCAGATTCCCATGCACCCTGGAGAGCACCTTCACAGCAGTGATCTCATTCTGCAAAGCATCTCTTTCATTTCATCCCTCTACAAAAAAGCCAACTCATCTCTTCCCTTGGCTTTGAGGAGAATGAAACTGTGTAAATAATGTTCCTGCTATTTGTGTGAGGTAGTAACTTATGGGTATAAAACCCCAGAGAGGCCTTAAAATGCGGTGTGTTATCAGGAAATGGCAATGCTGAGCCCCAAAACACTCAAGACTTTGCACCACCTTCTTTATCTCTGGAGTGACTTTCATGCACATACACATTTAAGGAAAGTTGCTTCTCAGGTACAAAGAGAATAGGCACAGAAAGACAACTCTGGGTTTAACACATTTCTTTTACTGAAAGATCTTTTGGACAAGACCTACGCACTGACATTTAAATGTGGATCAGAACAAATTGCCTCAGAAGCTTGAGGGCAAAACAAATTTTTGAAGGAAAAAAGCCAAATAGTTTTTAGTTAAATCACACCTTGAACCTATTTTAGGGTTTTAAAAGTTTTAAGTTATTTTAATTATCTTCAGTTCATTTTGAAATAAGAGAGAATTTCATGACAAATTTCTTAAAAGGGAATTATACTTTGATTGCTACTCTTTCAGCCTTCTTCCATAGCCCAGAAGCAGCCTAAAATCAACCTGGAAGTGACTGACTTAAGTGGCAGAACATTTTTAGCATCTAATAGAAATTTCCATGAATTGGAAAATGGGATAGGAAATATTATGTCAATCACGAATTTGCAAGAAGAGATTCTAAATATCCTAAAATCAATGAAGTGGAACTCACACTATCACATCCAGATGAAAGTTGCCTCTCCCAGTTATTGTATGTTAAGGAAAAAAAAATGCAATTTGGTGAAGAATAAAATAACCCCCCCATGTCTAATTTGGCAGTAATATTTCACTGTAAGACAGCTGTGTAAACTAGAGTAACCAAAAGGAAAAGCCAATTATAGTAATTTTCAAAATTATTTTGGTATCAAAGCCAACTTCAAAACCCCTCAAAAATGTATATTATGGGCTCAAGTCGCTCTAAAATATCCTAAAATGCTGGCTCCCTCTCCACAGCTTCTTATTTTACATATGGTGTTCTTCCTGGCTGTAACAGTCACTTTTCCAAGAAGCCCCACCTGACTCCCAAGACATAATAAGCCATTCCTCAAATGAGGTATGCACAGCTATCATAGCTGTGTAATATTTTGCTTCTTAGTTTGTTTTTCTCATGAGTCTGTGAAGTTCCCCTATGTAATTGCCATAGTTTAGTCCCAGTAAGTGCTCAGCTATTATCAATATGGGATAAATAAAAATGTTCTTAACAATGCAGGAATATTATTTAAGACATTACTGCAAAATGCTACTCTCTCATAACTGAGAATGTAAAAATATACAAGAATCGGAAAAGAATCCTAAGTAAAATAAATTCTAGCTAATCAGTACTTGCAAAATAAATGTTAATCCTTTTTGTTTGGAGACTGAGTCTCCCTCTATTGCCCAGATTAGAGTGCAGTGGCTCACTGCAGCCTCCAACACCTGGCTTCGAGTGATTCTCCCACTGGGATCACAGGTATGAGCCACTGCAGTTCTTCCTATTGATGTCTGAATATATAAAATTCTTCCTTCAAAATATGTAAATAATTCAACATGAAGTGTTAGATCACTATCTTAATTCCCCGATGAAATAAGTGAGCAGTCCTACTTGTTTCAAACTCAGTAAATATTGACAACCATAATCTTAACTTTTAATCTACTGTTGTATATTATTTGTTCTTCTGTTATTATTGTGATAATCAAGATATGTAAGTCTGTAATGCTGTTTCCCAAGAAAGCCAGCCCATTTCATACTTGAGGAGCTGATGCTTACCTCTGAATAAAGAGGTGGAGGCAAGAACCGAAACTCCTGGATATATGCAAACAGTGGTCCTTGAAGAGCTCTCTCAAAGTCATCGCAAGCATTCACGGGTGCAAGATTGTTCCGCCTTTGTTCCTCTGTTACTACTTCTGCATAGCTTGGTGGTGCTGAAGGAAAAAGATACACGCAATTCGAACAGCATGTTCTTATGCATGTCAAAATACACAGAATAGTAGGTATTAAAAAGGAATGTCAAAGTAAAATAATAATCATTTGGTGATTAAAACTAAGATGACACACAATCAAAATTTAACACTAAGGACACATCTACTTTCTTTATGGAAAGATACAAGTTTATCTTTATCTTTCCATAAAGAAAACATCATAAAAAAATGTCTCCATAAAACATATAAAACAAAATAATACGCTTTTTTTTTTTTTTGAGACACGGTCTCACTTTGTGGCCCTTAGTAGAGTGCTATGGTGTCATAGCTCCCAGCAACCTCAGACTCTTAAGCTCAAGCAATTCTTTTGCCTCAGCCTCCCAAGTAGCTGGGACTACAGGTGCCCCCCACAACGCCCTGCTATTTTTAGAGATGGGGGTCTCACTCTAGCTCAGGCTGGTCTTGAACTTGTGAGCTCAGGCAATGCACCAGCCTCAGCCTCCCACTGTGTTAGGATTACAGGTGTGAGCCACCACACCCAGCCTAATATTCTTAATAATAAGAGATTAAGCTTAGATATTATCAAATTACCTTCAGGTCTTTCAGGAAGGGATAAACCAAGCCAATTCATATTCATGCTACACTGACTGCTTACACTTGAGGTTCTGCTACCAAACGGATGTAAAGGAATGGTACCGATGACAAGTGGCAAATTAAGAAATAAATCCATAGCTCCAGGAATATCCACATACACCTAAACATTAAAAAGAAATAGTAAGTTTAAAATGCTAAGTATGATTTCCTTTTAAAAAACCAATACCCCAATTTTAATGTTATGTGAGGCCCCTATTTACTTTTTTACTTATATACACGGAAATTTCTCTCTTATGTACAATACTGCATAGTACCTTTGCATATAAGGTATTGCTATAGCTCAACTGTAGTATATATATGTTTATGTATATTTATATTTGTCATTATATAGGGAATATAAGAACGAAATCCTAGATATAAGACAAAAGAAATGTTCTCAAAACTCTAAGACTTAAAAAAAAAAATCTCTTAAATTGACACATACCATTAGTGAATATTCCACACGGATTATACTACAGTCGAGGATAGAGGGAGAAACTGGTGGAATTTTCAGCAACTTGCCATTCCACGTCTCTGTCTTTCCAGATGATAAGGATTCCCCACGCAAGTTAGCCACGAGCTGTTTTACTTCCTTCATTTTTCCTTTGGCATAGAAGGCCTGTGTTTGGTAAATGGCTGCCTTTGGCACTACCATTCGGGAAGAGCAGTTCTCAATCTCAGCAAATATCTGAATTGATTCACCTGGAGGAAAAACACGTAGATTTATGTATCTACTGTTTAAACAACAAAAACAAATGTAGAGGCTTAAAGCTAAAGTTCGAAAGTTCAACTAACTACATGGATAAAATGCTGTCCTAGTTTTATAGCGGCTACTTAAAAAGAAGATTATGCTCCAATTTGTGACAAGAAACTGGGTAAGTACCATTTATTACTAAACCAAAGATTACTATATGAGGTTTATATTTAGCAGTGATATTATATATTTATACATAAAGCTACATGAAGAAAACTTCTATTTTGTGGGACTCCACCTCCTACGTACCTGGGGTATAGCCCTTCCTTTCAATTTTGGCACTTAAGGATATTGGGCCTGAGGTACAGAACCAGCAACAGAGTGTCTTTTCTTTTGTGCCTGCTTGGGGTGACTGTAAAAAAAAATTTAGAGAAAAAGATCAATGTATGAATTAGTATAATAGCAGAATATTTCAAAATACAACCCTAAATTCTTAGAGAATTTACATTAAAAGTAGTTTTACTTTTTTTCTATACCTAAATACACTTAAAGAAAATGGTTTCTGAATTATACCATTACTTTCATCTTTATATATATTTCCATACAATTAAGAGCTTAATATCCTATAAACATTTTTTTTTAGCCCACACTATTTACAAATACAGTAATTAAATACAAATCAAACAAAAAAACCCTTTCCACATTCCATTTTAACTGCCTTAAAAAAAAGCAGCACGGAAAGCAACTTGGTTATATAATCCCAAACGTGAACATACTGGAGAATGTAAAAATCAGTACACAAAAAAGAAAACTGCCCAGTTTTAAGGTTAATAATTATTTGCTTTAAAGATGTTATCTTTTGTTTAAATCAAAAGATAACAAATTTGGAAGTCAAATTTGAATTCCTCCCAAATAAAAGATTACGATTAAAAAAAGATTTCTTTTTTAAAAAAAGAATTAAGTTTTTTCATGAAACTAATGATTCCCCACTGTGTGACAACTATCCCTATATTGGAACAATGAAATGCAATACAAATCTTAGATTATGATATTTTCATGTTAAGCGATAGTATCTTATAATAGAGTCATCCAGGGACCAGATCTTTCTTTTGTTATTGCTGTCATATTCTCAGTAAGATATTTCATACTATATACTAGTCTTACTTTTAAATTTACTTAAAGTCACTGAAATATCAAAAGTAGGAGAATATTCTTCATTTATTTGTGTGGTCTTGATTATATTTAAAAAATACATATGAAATGTTAAAATAAAACCGTATTTTTAAATTATGAAGAGTACACAGTTCAGGTGATTACTCTTTAGTCTTTATATGACAAAAACGAAGAATGAAACATTTCATCAGTTCTTACCAGTAATGAAGGAGTGTTGATATCTATATGCTCAAAGACTGTAAATTCCTTCTTTAGTTTTACTGGTAGAAGCCAAGGCCTGTGCAATTCGGCTTTCACCCAATAGCGCACACTGCCATGTCGGCCTTCAAATGAGGTAGCAAGTGGTCTGCGTAGAATATAAAGATCAATATATTAATCCTCTACCCCTTTCTAAGAATTATATAGTAGGTCGGAATATTTTGACATATTTTGCTCTTTATGTACCAGTGAGGCATCAAACACTAAATTTAAAAAAATTTCCAAAGGGATAAGTCGTGGGGGAAAAAACCCTTCTTTACCAAAAACACACAATAGTTAAATGTAAGAATTTTATTTCAAGAAGCCAGAAGAATATAATCCCTTTAAACTGAGAAGCAGCTACTTTTAATGCTCGTGGCAAAATTATGAAAGTTTAATGAATAATTTTTGGAAAGGTCATGAATTTAATTTAAAAATAAAGTTAAGAATGATTTCATTATTTCTATTGAGAAATTCTAGATACTGGTTAAACATTCAGACTAAATTCCCTACAGTGTTCTATTTCTCATTAGTTAGGAATTACTATCTCTTTTTATAGCAACTAATTAAGGTCTAGAAAGGCTCACACTAGCCATTACAGAAATTTCCCATTTTATAAAGTCTACTGAAATTCTGGAAAACTGCTTTTATACTTCCCAGTTTACTCACGGTCTAACTCTGTTCTGGCTGTTTCCTAATTTTCTAGGCTTAAAAAGAAAGAAATACTCTTCTTGATCTGTGTTAAGAGAATCAGAACCGTTTTTGAAGTCCTGTCAGATACTACTTTTGGATTTTACTTGTCCAAACTCTTCTAGAGAATTTAATCTTTTCTCTAACTTCATTAGAAAAATATTCATTGTTCAGTTACTTATAGAGTGCTAGCTGACAGTAATATAAGCACCATTTTTTAATAAATATTTTTTGCATTTTAGACTTCCACATTAACTTGTTTAGCACAAAGAAATGAAACCTTAAGTTTTACACTTGTCTTCTAGAATTTGTTATATGACTTTGGTTTACAGATAGAACTTTAAAAAAATATTAAAAGACCTCTGAAAATACTCAGGCCCAATATTAGCTTTATTCTCTCCACAGACTTTATTATTTTTCTAGAAAGTACTTGGGCAGTATATTTAAAATGAAGTTCTCAATTCATATGGTAAACAGAATATTCTAAAAAATACTATTCATGACCTCAACATACATATAACATCTCAAATACTATAGTCAACAGAGCCAAGTATAGAACTGTGTACATTTGGCTTGATAAATTCTTACATAATCCAAGTATATTCTCCAGATCAATCAGCAAAAGTGCCATTTAATATCTGTTAAGAGGTATTATTTAAAAAAGAAGTTTGTATAATTTCTCCCAACAATCTCTTACCTTAAAAACATACCATTTTTCTTTCTTCCTTTTACATTAGCTTTCAAACTTCATACTAAGTTTTTTCTGGTGGATTTTCCTTTTAAGTCCAGGTAATTAGTATATCTAATTGATATACTTGACCTTTGCACAAAGCTACTAAATTCTTATTAGAAGAAGAACATCATTTTTAAAGTACGCATATTCCTAATTATTTTTACATTTTCAACTTACCACGATTGGCTAGTATTAGCAGAAAAAGAAGAACTCTTTTCTGATAATAGCAACTGAGAGTAAACTAAGTGCTTACTGTTCAACTCACACTCTCTGATTCATTCATGATAAATGAAACACTGTTTATTGTAAGAACCTCATCAACCTCAGGACAGAATACTATGACAATTGAGCCTGCTTTCTATAATTTTGCCACAGAGATTAAAAAATAGCTTCTTATGTTTAATACATTGTTCTCCTCTAGCAAATTTCAGCAATGAAAGGGTTTTTTTAAAAACGCAAAAATATTTAGAATGTTTAATGTCAGAAGATGGCTTTGATCACGGGTTATCTATGAAAATGTCTATTACTTATCAAACTCACGTCTGTGGAAGCTCGAAGCTGAATGCATATTCATGCCTTCCTGAATGAATAGTGTTGAAGCCTTCTTCAGAATTATCATCATCTAAAACAAACAGAAAAAGAAAACAAAAACCTTGTTATTAAACATTTACCACTCCCCACGGTGGAATAACTTAAAAGATGTCTGTATAACAACTAAGGCCACAAGCTTTGGAGTTTATGAGATCTGAGTTCTAATTTTAACTTCATTTTCTTTGCATAAATAAAAATCTTGAGTCTTCTGCTGCCTTCTCTGTAAAATGGGGACAATGAATATTTTCAAACCATAGGTCTTTTTTTTTTTTTTTTT
>NW_003852412.1:24706111-24713939 GCF_000181295.1 Otolemur garnettii
TTTTTTTTTTTTTAAGTGGCAAATGACCCAAACTGCAAAGCATCTGTGCCTAATCTATATACTCAACAGAAAAGGTTAAGGACTTTATAATGCATAACATGAAAATTACTCATGTCAACTCTTAAAAAGACGTCAGTTTCAGGAGGAAATAATGCTGAAAACATTAATAGAAAATACATATTACAATACCAAAACCACTAGGAAACGTCATGTCAAATCAGATGGAGTTAAGGCACATTGATTTTAGTATCAGTTTTATAGCGACCCCTCCCCCCCAAAAAAAAACCTTTTCGGACTTAGCTCATCATGACACTGAGCTGGCCCTAGCAGTAGCCCCACGTCCACACACACCAAGCACACCAGGGAAATCCGAGGGACGGGACTGACAAGGTGCCCACCGTCCAGGCAGCACCGCTGCCCCTCATCTTTGAAAACTCTAAGTCTGATTAGGTACTTTCCAGTAGCCAGAAAAAAACAGACGACCTTTCGTTGTAAAACCAACTTCTTTTGGCCAATCCATTAGTTTTGCAAGTGACATGAAAATAATACATTATGGAAGGTGTGAGAGGGATTTCAGGTGGTTAAAGCGGCTTTCAGCTTTCTGAGCAGACGCTGTAACCGCCCAGGAGTCGCCCACGGTCTTCTCGGCGGAACCTTCACAATGAGCCCTCAGAGCGGGGAACAAGGGGCTGTCCTTCACCTCTGCCCTCCGGAGTCCTGACCATCACACACCCCGCGATGCTCTCACAGCAAACGGGACGTGTAAAAAGCCCCTCCACGTCCCCACTCTGACTTTTACAACACTGACTCGCTTACGTCTCACAGCTTTCCTCGCCCCTCGTGCAATTCCCGGGAGCTGAGTTGGGAGCCTCAAACTAGGGACCGTTTAAACGCGCTCCCCTGCAAGGCGCCCAAAGTTCGCTTCCCTCTCCCTTTTTTCCCTTCTCTCTCCCTTTTTGTGCCAGCTCAGCAGTCTCATTGAGGCGAGCGGCGGCGGCGCCGTGGTAAACAAGTGCCGGGCTGTCAATCAAGAACTAGACCGGAGCAGGAGAGGACCGGCCTAAACCGGCGCGAGCAGATCCCAGCCGGCCCGCCCGCGCGCCGCCGCCGCCCGCGCGCCCCGCTATACATACGGCATACGTCGCGCGGAGCTCGCGCCCGCGCCCGCGCAGCCTAGCCTGCTGGCCGGGGGCGGGGCCAGCGCGCCGCGGCGCTTCCGCTATACACGCCCCAGCCGGTGACCGGTTCGATCTGGCTCGGGCCACCCAGACACCTTCACAGTTGCGGCGAGGGAAACTGGGGCAAGCAGCGGGTGGGGTGGGGGCGGAGGCCCCGGAAAACAATGGGGGAGGCGACAGGGTCCACTTAACGAGGTCCCCCTGCAGATCCGATATTGATCTTCCCACTTTACTCCTCCGGGATAATCTTTGCTGTCTCTCCCCTCTGGGCAAATCGAGGCAGCCAGTTTGACGACTGGACAGGTAGGGACGCACCCAAGAGGAAAGCAAGGGTTTACGGGGCCTCCGGATGCCTTTCAGCCGGAAAGCAGGAGAATGAGGTCCTGCTAGTCCCCCTCCCCACGTTCCCTGCCTGTACGAAGAATTTTTAGCTAAAGTTGCACCCAGGGATATGTGGCACCTGTAACCCAACAGGAGCTTCTACCCCCTACTCGGTTAAAACCTTAATCATAAGTTCTAAATTTCTCTTGGTGGACCCTAGCAGGCCGGAGAGGCGACAGAATGCGACTTGACAGGGCCCCGAGCGCCTGTACAAGCCCGGGAACCGGCGCTCTGGAGGGACCTTTACCGGCGCACGCCGGTTCCAAGCCTCGCCCCAGCCGGCGCAAGCCCACTCTCCCCACCCGCCCGCCCGCCTGCGCGCAATCCAATCAGCGCCTGCCATCGCCTTAGCAACAGGCTAACAAACCCGGCTCCGCCTATCGCCGGCCGCCCGGGGCGGGGTCTCGACTACCAGGCTAGTTTGAGAGCTCTCAGTTTTAAGTCATTGAAACTATTCCAGGCTGAGAGCTTGTCCACCCGTAACATAGGTCGGGGGGCATACTGTGGAGTGGGGGCACTTAGTTTTCGCTACCACGAAATCATAGTGCAATTCATAAAATTATGTATGTCCTCACAACTCATTGTTCTACTTTTCCTCCATTGCAAGTCTCAACTCCTTAAAGAAAACCCTTTTGTTTCTTCTCACCCGTTTTATAAAAGGCTGCAATATCCAGAAAGGTACAAACTCATGTGTCTGCTTTTCAACAAATACCAGGACTGTCATTAGGTATTTCCATTTCCTATCAGTGTTAACGCCTGGAGGGATCAATTAGAAATTATTTCAGGATGCAAAGTACCTCTACATAACTATGAAAACCCTACGAAAGAACTGATTTCGCTTTAGCATTTTCAAAAATAGTGCATTAGTACTCTATGCCTCAAAGTACCCTTCATTTCTCATTTGACTTAGTTCAATTAGCACTTTACCAGGATGTGTATTTATAATATGAAAAAGAAGGTATAATTGCCTCTATTCTTCTGAAAAATCGCCAACATCTGAACTAAATACTGCATTAAAAAGGAGAAGCACAAAAATTACATAACCAGTTTTAACATTATATTCTTCTTGGGCTAGGAATTAAGTCATCGCCACCACCTGACGAGTGTAACCAATCTGCTGAGAGCAGAACGAGCGCCCCTCCTCACCACCCCCCAGAACTGGTCCGAAACAGGATTGAACCGCTTCTAACAAAGGGTGGAAACTTAGAAAAACAAGCTTAGAGTCTCCTATATTACCACAATGTAACCATTTAAACAATAGGTTGGAAATCTCAGGACCCTCATTCCCTTTGACAACCCTTTACCTCCCTCTTCTAACCAAAAATCAAATCCAGTGTGCCATATACTTTTCCATTCCATTTGACTGGCATGGGTTTCATTGAATGCACGTTCCAAAGTTAGACATGATGCTCGGGGAAGAAAATTACTGACCCTAAATGGCTTCTAAAACTGACTTTATGTCTCCCATGATGATATATACTGTCCTTTAAACAAACGAATGCCTGATGCAAATTTCTAAAGGAATTTAGAAGAATAGGAGAAAAAAACACGTGGGGTGTTGATACCATATGTCAAAATAAGCTACAGAAACCCTTTATCAGAGAACAATGATTAGTTCTTTAAAAGTCTTTTGCGTTTCCAAATTAAAAATAAAATACACCCAGTAAGCCTCTTAAAAATGTTATTTCTTCATTGAAGCTCAGTTTTAAGGTTGCAAAGTAAAAGGAAAAAATCTAATGCTGGATTGCTGCTTTTAGCAATAAATTTGGCTATATATTAGTAAAATTATTGACTTGGATTTCAGCAGCATTTATAAGAAGTAAGGTGCAAATGGATTACAAGTGCGTGTGCCACAGACCAAGCCAGGTAGTTGAATAAGTGCAGTTTGCAGACACTTTGCAGATGCCCGCATGCATTACGGCTTAACACACGACGAACGTCAAGGAGAATCCAAATCTTCCAACTTTGCTAACCTTTATCATCTGCTGCGTTATGCTAGGAGTAGAATCGTGTTGATTCAGAAAACTGAAAAGGTACTTTTCAAAAAAAATGAGTAATAATTTCTGAATAACGTAAAAACTTACCTCTTTCATGCCCAATTAAGATGTCTTTATGGTTGAAATATTCTACTTCTTCAGTGTAGTTCTGGGTATAGGCAGTATTAGAGCCGGCGTTTCGAGATTCAGTCCAGCGTACTTTCGCATGTCCTCTTGCATGAATTTTAAGAGATTTTACTCTGATTTCCCCAGTAACTTCTAAATTCACCCTTCCTGAGACGGTATCCCCGCTGGAATACACTGGGACATTGCTGTCATTGAGACAGTCAAAGCTTATTGTCAAACTCTTTACCTTTCCCAGCACCATGTTTATAACAAAATCTATAAAAATATAATGTAAGACAAAAAAGTCAAGATCGCATATAAAATGTGATCTTCGCTAAACACTGATCGATGTCTTTGCCGTGCAAAATGGTTGCAGGCAGGACCAGTGATTCTCTACAAATAGTTCATTGAGATTTCTTAAGAAGTCAGGGGAGCAGAGGCTGCTGCTCCGCGCTCCTGCTCGTCTCAGTGGTCTCCTTACAAAGACGGGCGGCTGGAGGCTGCCAGCTCACTTTAAGAGCAGCTTTGTGAAAAACAACCCCAGTGCGCACGCGCACGCCACGGCTGCTGTCCGCCCTCCCTGCGCGCCCCCTCCCGCGCGCCGCTCGCTCCCGGGCTCGCTCGCTCGCGGTACAGTAGGTGTGGAGCCAGGGGCAGGCTCCGGTGCTGCCGGGAGGCTGAACCTGACTTCTCTGCATTGTGGGCCTCTATTGGTAGGCAGGCTACCGTAAACCCTCGACGAGCTGCTGGAGCCCCTTACCGAGCACACTCTAATAGAAAGATAATGGCAGAGGGGGCCGCGTGGGGACAAGGACTGGGTGGGGAGCTGTTTGCAAAGCCAAGTAAGGGTAAACTGCGGAGTGACCAGCCCGAAGCGAGCCTCCCTGGCTCTGCAGGGCTTTGCCAACTGCCTGGATGGCAGGAGGAAAAAGTGATGTGTGGAGAGCGATGGGGGAAGGGGAGAAACCGGTTGGGCAAGCGGCTAGTTGCTGAGCATAATCTAACGATTTCAAAAGAAAACGTAATAAAAAACGGACAAGAAATATTCATAGACAAGCGCATACTTGGCGTGGAATAAAAAAACCAGCCCAGTATTTTGTAGGCAAGGTAGAAATAAACTCAATCGAGGTCAAAGGAACCTTAACAGAGAACACTGTGAAGAGCGAGGAGGGGAGGCACGTACAACTTGGTCGGGAGGCTTTGGTTTCTCCTCCATGTCTTAAATAGACAGCACTGAAAACCTACCAAGTTATTTCCATGATGACGCCGGGTGTGTGTGTGGTGGGGGGTGGGAGCTTGACCACTTCCTCGAAGGATGATAAAGTCAGTTAAGACACCGTCTACGGCTAGATTTGCAGGGCAGGACATGGTTACAACTCCTGTGTCCGGAGAAGTAAGAAAAGAGCTCGGCCTAAAAAAGTCCCACCTTATAAAAGGCAGTATGACATGGTAGTTTAGCTGACATACTGTTTACAACAGGATCAGTATCTTTGTTAGAAGTTGGTGAAGCGCAGAAGAGCCTTTTTTTTTTTTAAAGCACGATTTGGTATTTTAAAAAGGGACTTAATTCTGTGTAGCTGTAATTTTAATTTTCGGCTGAGAGCCTTCGACCCTTTAACATACCCTAGTTCTCCTGATAACCTCTTGAAGATAGGTAGATTTCTCTTTTTATTGTGAATGTGTGGTTAAAAAATAGCAGTGTTTCCGGCACGTCACACTGGAATTCAGAGTATACAGCGTAAACTCATCTAGATCATTGGCAACCAACAGAATTGCTTGTGAGAAAAATATAGAAAGAAAAAACTGGAATTTGGAACTCTATATGCATGAACAAGAATACTTGGGAAGATTTTTGGTTGCCTATGTCTAAACATTTTAGATTCTTTTCCATAGTGTATTTGGCTAGACTGCGTCTGTGGGTCAAAATAAACGAAATTCATTGATCTTGCTTTTCTTTTTTTATTTTGGAAGAAACTAAATTTTATTTAGTTGAATTTTGGTTCATAAAGCAGTATCTTGGAGTCCACAGCAATATAGAGAGTCTAACTATGCAAACTATTTGGCAGACCATTTATCTCAGAGCTTAGAATGTTTTTATTAGTTAATTTATTTATTTTTCAGATTTAGAATGTTATGCTTAAGATTATGAATTTGTGTATTTGAGTGGAAAAAACAATCTTTTTTCTTTTCTTTCCTCTTGGTTGACACCTGGTGGAAATTTTAGGTAAGGTACCTGAGACCTTGTGTTGGCTCTGGTAACCGATATACTTGTGTTTTTTCTCCACCTAGTGGTAAAAGTGGTGAATTTGCCAGCCTGTCAATTTTTTCTCAGCATAAGGTCCAAGATATTTTATTAAGCATTTAAAAAACATTGAGCGAGGAACAGATTTAAAAGTGGCATACGAACAATGAATACATACACTTATTACAAATTTATGTTTAAGATTACTAAAGGTTATTTAACAAAAGCTGAATTTTGGGGAACTTTTCTGTAATTTAGATATAAATTGTCTGAAAAAATAGGAAGTACTTAGTTAAATACATCAGAATTGCATTTAATAAAAGAATCCTAAGGAATGTATTTGTACTTTGGAAAATTGTTTTAAGACGTTAAATGCTTTATTTCTGTCACTGTATATCTAGTTCACTGTAGCTTGTGTTTGAAAGTTCAGGATTTTTTGAATTGTCTTTATTTATTCTCCTATTTTTCTTTATTTTCTTTGCTGTGTCTTCTTAAACACTTTGTTACCTGGCAAGTTCTCAAGAAGTTCTTATCTGCTGTGGTTTTTATTTCGCATCTCATTCAGTTTCCCTCCTTGTTCCCTTTCTTCTCTTGAGGTTTGATCACGACTATTTCTCAAGTGTCTAAACTTGGCGTTTATTTGCTTCATTTTGTTTTTCTCCTATTATTTTATTCAAACTATGAAAATACCAGAAATAATGGACACTTCTAAATCTCTCCTTATCGTTTCATTTCTAAAACACACACATAAAACAAAAAAGCTCCATTATACCAAATTTTGAATGTTTTCTCTCATGATTTTCCTGCTGTCCCCCTTTCCAGACTCCCTGTCTAAATATCTGCCATTTAGACAACTTGAAATGCTATACAGTAGCCAGTGTCTTGGGCTTCACAGCTTGTTTCACTGGGCCCTTCTTGTATTTTGCATTAAATTTAAACGATTCATCTTTACCACCAAGGCTCTTTCCTACTGCACCCCAGCCTACGTCTCATATGCCATCTCCTCCTCCTCATCCGCTAACTCTCTATACTCCTGTCAAGCACATCTTCTGTCCCCTTTGTTGGCTTGTCTCACTGTTGCCAATGAGCAGTTACACGCTGCTTTCTGTGCCCAGAACAACATCCCACTGCTATGTTATCTCCTTTCCCTTCTAACCCCTCCACTGGCTCAGTTGGCACAACTGAATAAAATTCCCACTAGCTCAGAATGACTAGCTCCCCGCCCCCCCACCCCCCAGCTTCTTGAGAGCTAAATAGGAACCTCTTTTATAGTATTTGCTTCTCAGATTTTGGATCAAATGGCTGGTCTGCCTTAATGTGTCCAAGTATGAACTCAATCTCAAGAACTCTGTCAGAAACTGACCAATGATTATTGCTGTCAACATATGTAATATTGGGGAGATATGCCAAAATTATTGCCAAGTCTGGAGTTTTTTACATATTAAATAAAAATGCTCTATATTATTATTAAAAGAAGCATGCCATCGTAATGGAAAGTTTTGATGTTAGATTGTAAGAAAAGCCATACTAGTAGTGAGAATCTGTTTCATAAAGAAAAAGATGAAATCCATGCTTAGGCTGGGTGTGGGTGCCCAGGTGGGAGGGTCACTTGAGGGCAGAGTTCAAGATCAGCCTGGGCAGCATAAGGGGCCCCATTCTTTACAAAAACCTAAAAACTAGTTAAGCATGGTGGCCTGTGCCTATAGTTCCGGTTACTCTGGACGTTGAGGCAGGAGGTTGGCTTGAGCCTAGGAGTTTGAGGTTGATCTAAGCCATAATGCTATTGCTGTACTCTAGCCTAGGGAGAGAGCAAGACCTTGTCTTAGACCAACAATCAAAAAAGAAATCCATGCTTTATCTTTATTTGAAGTAGTACTTGATAGGCCTGAATGATGTATAACTAAGGGGGGTTTCTTTTTTTTTTT
>NW_003852412.1:24714070-24720065 GCF_000181295.1 Otolemur garnettii
TTTTTGGTTGCAGCCGTCATTGTTGTTTGGCGTGCCTGGGCTGGATTCAAACCTGCCACCTTAGGTGTATGTGGTTGGCGCCTTAGCCACTTGAGCCACAGGTGCTGAGCCAGGGGGTTTCTTTTTTAAGTCTTTTTTTCTTTTCTTTCTTTAGACGGAGTCTCACTCAGTCATCCTAGGGAGAGTACTGTGGCGTCATGGCTCACAGCAACCTCAACTCTTGGGCTTCAGCAGTCCTCCTGCCTCAGCCTCCCGAGTAGCTGGGACTACAGGCACTGCCACAATACTGTTTAGTTTTTCTATATTTAGTAGAGATGGGGTTTTGCTCTTGCTCAGGCTGGTCTTGAACTCATGAGCCCAAGTGATCCTCCCACCTCTGCCTCCCAGAGTGCTAGGATTACAAGTGTGAACCACCGAGCCTGGTCTCTTTTTTAAGTCTTAATTTTGTATTTCAGAATTTTGTAACTCTGACTTAACCCTTTAATATCCGCGAAGTACAGTAAATTTGACTTTGGGGTGATATGGAAACTAGAGGGAAGATTTACTATATTATTACAAAATGAGTAAATTTTTTTTACATTTGAGAATTAATTGCATGTTATGTTTGTTACAGTCTTCATCTAAATAGATTTTTAAATATGGATTTTGTGATAAAATCCATTAAATTGGTTTCTGTTCTCCCTTACTAAGAAATAGTATAATTCATGTTATATAAACACCATTTAATCGTTTTAAAACACTTTTTGATTAAAAGAAAACCACCCATAATTCCACTATCCATCCAGAGACACCACTGTTAACATTTTGGTATATTTACATCTAGATGTACAACTAAAAAAAGTATTGCCAAGGAGCTATGACAATGCATATTATCTTGTAGAAGATGAGTTGGTAAAATTTATTCATCCAGGCTCAAATGGCATCTAGTCTACAAGAATTAGGAATGCTGAATTTCTTTTGTGAACTACTTAATGAATTTTGACCAGGCACAACTTTATATAATCATCACAAAATTTTTTTATAATAAAATAATTTTCTTTTTTTTTTTTTTTTGAGACGGAGTCAAGCTATCCCCCTGGGTAGAGTGCCATGGCATCACGCTCACAGCAACCTCCAACTTCTGGGCTCAAGCGAGTCTCCTGCCTCAGCCTCCCAAGTAGCTGGGACTACAGGCGCCCGCCACAGCGCCTGCCCATTTTTTGGTTGCAGCCATCATTGTTGTTTGGCGGGCCCGGGCTGGGGATTCGAACCTGCCACCTTAGGTGTATGTGGCTGGTGCCTTAGCCACTTGAGCCACAGGCGCCGAGCCAATAAAATAATTTTCTTGATGGATATTGAGTTTTAGTGAAAAAAGTACAATGGAAAGGAACCAGTTCCGTGTTTTTTAATATCAAATTCATATATGGCTTACTGGGATTTCATATTCTAGGTCTTTCCTGGGTGATTGGTCCTTCTGGCCAACTGCACTTTCCCTATTGATGAAGGGGATCACTATTAGAAATGATTAAAAACCCCCAAACTTGTCATTTACTGTCATTACCTTCTCAGTAATGTTTAACGGGAGCATTTTCCAAGAGTCTGCCACCTAAGGATATGTACTGTTGTTAATTATTATCTTCATGTTCTCATAATTTAAGAAATGTGAGAGAATTGTTTCTAATCCACCCTTAATCTACTCATTTTTAGTATTACTGTTTCTCTGGTTGTTAGAGAATTTTACTTGAAGAAGTAGCTATGATAAAGGAAGTGTTTGCCAGAGAGAAGTTACAGGAGGAGAAGGAATATTAGTTTAAACATTGGCCAGGAACTCAACTGCTTTCAGAATTCTGAGTGTTCCAGTGACATTTTGTTCTAGGGTCAGGAGATGGCTTAGGTGACAGCTAACCCTGAAATCACACATTTAATCTATGACCTCGTGGATAATCAGCAATTGGCTTTATATGTATTGTTTTGTCACATAAAAATCGTTTTCCTTCCCATATAAAGTACTTAAATCAATACATTTTAGGGGAAACCTGCTAGAAACTGAGCTAACATTGTGTAGTCACAAATGAATTTAAAATTATTTTGCTACAGAGATTCTGAATGAAAGAAATTTAGTGCTTGATTATTTTGGACTTGGATTTGTGTTTGTAGAGTTGTGCGCATGAGGGTACACTTGCTCTTCTGAAGAGGCACTTAACAAGGTGTCCACAGTGAATAACAGAATTAAATTGTGAATAATTTACAGACGAAAGTAACGTGTTCAGTCTTGGTCTTTAGAAAGTGGGCGTAAGGCTTTCATAAAGCCAAAATTATTTTATAAGTTGTGTTTAAAAACAAAATTTGAAAGTTAGAGTAGATAGCATTTTACCTATTAGTTTTCATGTCCAAATCATGTCTTATACACTTAGAAATAAGGGCCACTTGAATAGGAAGAAGTGTTTTAGCTTTAATTTATTTTCTCATTCTTACTATTTTGCCACTGTTTGAGTCTCTTTTGGTAGATGTTGGCAGAGCCCTGCCAAAGGTGCGTGTATGGGAAAACATAGTGAGCTCCACTTTTTGGTCTTTCTGCACACAGATGAGGGAGAGAGGAACCTTAAAGAAGAGTCACTTCACAGACAAGTGGCCAATGGGAGATGGTTGAGGGCAAAACAAAGACTGATGTCAGCTAGATCCGTGATCCTTCAGAGGACGATATGGGAGAGAAGCAACAGAAGGCCATGTTATCACTCTGTTTCTAGCACTATCCTTTCTAATCTTCACAAGCCTCAATGACTTGTATTTTGATCACATTGCTTTTTTTTCTGGGTCTGTCTCTGCAGAGATTTTCTTTCTGAGACAGAGTCTCACTCTGTTGCCCTGGGCAGAACACGTGGCATCACAGCAACCTCAAACTCTTGGGCTCAAGTGGTTCTTCTTGCCTCAGCCTCCTGAATAGCTAGGACTACAGGCACTTGCCACAATGCCTGGCTAGTTTTTCTATTTTTAATAGAGACAGCGTCTGACTCTTGCTCAGGCTGCTCTCCAAGTCCTGAGTTCAGGTGATCTACCCACCTTGGCCTTCCAGAGTGCTAGGATTACAGGCATGAGCCACTGCGCCCGGCCTGAACTTGTGTTCTTGATTTCTAGGTTATACTGTAGAAAGTACAGTATGTTTACTGTACTTTTTGAGACAGAATCTCACTTTGTTGCTCTCAGTAGAGTGCCATGGCAGTCATTGTAACCTCAAACTCTTTGGTTCAAGGAATCCTGCAGCCTCAGGTCCTGAGTAGCTGGGACTACAGGCCCCCAGCACAAGGCCCGGCTATTTTTAGAGATGAAGTCTCCCTCTTGCTCAGGCTAGCCTCGAACTCCTTGAGCTCAGGCAATCCACCCACCTGGGCCTTCCAGAGTGCCAGGATTACAGGTGTGAGCCCTGTGCCGGGCCTTCCAAGGTGGCTCATGACATGTATCCATAATATTTTGATGACTTTCTTTCCCTGGCACGTGATATTAACAAGCTCAGCTGGTACTTTCCCTGCTCCAGCCCGTGAATCAGCCATTGCTCCAAGTTAGTCCTGAGTCTTTTTAGGAGCACTATGTGTCCTTCTTGCTGTTGGAGTGTGATACTTTAAGGCTGTCCAAGTGGAGGATCTATGATGTATACACAGGGTGTCCAAAAAATGTATACAGAATTAAAAAAAAAGGAAACCTGGCTGGGCTGGGTGCAGTGGTGTTTACAACTAATTGATCACAACCAGTTACAGATTCTTTCCTTCCTTTCCCATTCCTACTGCTTCACTTCACTAGCCTTAAAAAAAAAAAAGTAAATTGAAAAGAAAGGAAAAAACGCTATTAATCTAATATTCAAGTCATGTTTGACTTCTGAAATTACAAGAGGTGCTCAAATGTGACTTGTATTTATCTTTTGTTATTGATATATATTGAGCATTACAATTTTAGGACCCTTTTTTTTCCTTTCTTAAAATGTATATACATTTTTTGGCACCCTCTGTATGTGTATGTACATGAGAATATATATGCGCATCATTGCATCTATATCTGTCTCCATATCTGTCTGCCTATCAATCATCTATAAACCATGAGTGTATAGTGGTACCATCAGTCCTAATCTAGTACCTCAGCCTTTGTTCGAATTTTCTCCCTTTCTATATATGTAACCTTTTTTTGAGAAACCTCGCTTCCGTTAGTCTTGTGGTATTCTCTGCTCAATCCCTCTGCATCCAATCATTCTCCCCTCTCCACTGCTGTCCTTTCTCCTATGTAGACATTCTCTTCCCTTGCCCAGACTCTGCTGTCCTGCTCAGATTGCCCCACTTCATGGATATATCCTTGTGCTACTGAGGCTTGACCTCTCCCTGCTGGACTGACTTTTTTGTGATGCTTTCTGAACCCGGTTTCAGGTGAGCTCTGGCTCCCATTCTCCCTCTACTTGGCCCTCACCTTCTACAAGGAAGGTGGATATATAACAATCTTAATGTAGTTTTGAATGAGAAGAGAAAGATAAGTTAGGAGCTAAAAGGAGATTCCTTCGGGAAAGAATTGTTTTTGATGAAAAAGGATAGCCTTAGCACGTTTAGCTGTAATTGAAGAGACAGAAGTAATTGTGTTTTTTTGTTTGTGTGTTTTGTTTTGAGATAGAGTCTCAGTCTCTCACCCTGAGTACAGTGCCATGGTATCATAGCTCACAGCAACTTTGAGCTCCTGACTCACACGATCCTCTTGTCTCAGCCTCCTGAGTATGTGGGACTATAGGCGCCTGCCACAATGCTTGGCTAATTTTTTTTCTTTTTTTTTTTTTTAGTAGAGATGGGGTCCCACTTTTGCTCAGGCTGGTCTGGAACTCCAGCAATCTACTTGCCTTGGTCTCCCAGAGTGCTGGGATTGCAGGAGTGAGTCACGGAGCCCACCTGGCGCAGCGATAATTGTCAAAACCACTTTTTTCAGGAGGTAGAAAGGGACAGGATCTAGAGCACAATCCAGATTGGTCTTAAGTTCAAAGAAAGGCGGCATTTCTGCTTAAATGAGTGGGAGTGAAAAGGGGGTTGAACACAACCATGTGTGAGAGTTTCTTGGATACAGGAGAGAATTTTCATTTTATGAATTCGAATATGAGCTCTGTGCAGACTATTGGGAAGGAGTGATGTAGTTGGAGATTTGAGGAGAAGGAAAGGAGTTCTGAAATCACTCTAGAGAATGAGAAAATGGGAGGATTAAAGGCCCAGAAAGATTTCTCATCAATAATGAAGATCTAACTGAGAATAGAAACTGAAGATGAATTGAGACACCAACTCCAAATTGTAGTGTTTTCAGCCTCCAGGAGGAACAGGTGGTTTTCATCAAGCAGTTAAGTAGAAAGACTTGGGGTGGGTGAGCTGAGGATATTGACTAGATTGAAATGCAATGTTGAAATGAAAACAATAAATATTTAAATATTGAAATAAATACAGTAGGACCCCCATAATTGAGCACATCCTTAAGTTGACCTAATTGGACATGCATTACATGTGTGTGTGTGTAGGCCTAGTTCCTTATGTTGACCAGTTTGTTACAGTCCCTTGGATGTTCAACTTACCGAGTTTCTACTGTAGTTCCTGAAACTATTAGAAAAGTAAAGGAAGAAAAGAGGAATCTTGAAGGACAATAATGAATTATGGCCTTTAGCAGTGGTTCTCAACCTTCCTAATGCTGTGGCCCTTTAATACAGTTCCTGTGGGTGGCTACCCACAGGTTGAGAACCTCTGGCCTATCCCAAGGGGTTTGTGTGGTTTGGCCCCAAACAATGAGAAATCAGCTATACCTTAAGGGTGAAGGGGGGAAGTGCAGGGGAGGAGAGAGGATTCATTGTAAGTATACTGAGTAATTCATACATTTAAAAGTCAGGCTAAATGACCATGCCTTAGAAATACAGAAACTGGCTTGGCGCCTGTGGCTCAAGCGGCTAAGGCGCCAGCCACATACACCTAAGGTGGCGGGTTCGAATCCCCAGCCCGGGCCCGCCAAACAACAA
>NW_003852412.1:24721109-24730697 GCF_000181295.1 Otolemur garnettii
GGCGGCAAAAACACCTGGCAGGCCAGATAAACGTCCTAGGCAGGCCGCATGTGGCCCCAGGCCGTAGTTTGAGGACACCTGTTTTCAACTATCCTTCCATAATCCCTACATTTAAGAATTCACTTTTTTGTTGTTGTTTCTGTCACTGTCCTCTATTCTCAAGGCCATGTACCACTCCTATCCTCCCAAACCAGCCCTTCCAGCCTACTTCAGAAAGTCAGTGTTTTAACATCTTGTTGTGGCCATTTTTATTGAGTAGACTCTACTTGGTGGATAATAATACAATAATGTTCATTTTTCTTCAATCACAGTTCCCAACCGTGCTTTGCACAATCTCCTGAACCATTTTTTTGTCACATTCCACAACTCTCTCAACACTTTCAGTTATTGAACACACAAAGCAAAACCAAACTAGTACCATTGCAGTATAAAAATCCAGTCTCAAATCTGATTCAGATAATCCCTTTGACTCCTGCTAGTAGGATCTAACTCCTTTTTCAGGAAGAAGGAATATTAGAAATCATGGGGTTGCTTATTAGAGATGGGGAAGTGTCTTTCCCCCACAGGCTTTGCATGGTTTTATTGCTGGTAGTGGTTGCTCAGAACTTCATTTTGGCTCGCTACATCACCGAGGATGCCTGTAGAGAGGGGCGCCATGTCACCCAGCCGCCTTAGCAAGCAGCTTCTGAGTGGCTCCTGACTTCAGTTTTCTCCTCTCTTTCCTACATTCCTTCATACTGAGTTAAACATGAAAGCCGTCCTCTGTACCTGATGGCAGATGAGCATTTGGGCTGCTATCACAGAAAATAGTAAACTGGGGAGTGTAAATAATAAATATTTACTTCTCAGGGTTCTGGAGGCTGGGAGATCTGAGATCTGGGCATGTCTGGTGGGAACGCTTTTCCTGGTTTGCACATGGTTGGCTTCTTGCCATGTTTTCATGAGTCAGGAACAAAGAGACTAAGGGCACTAACGGCCTTCCTGAAGGTTCTACTCCCATGACCTGATTACCTCTCAGAAGCTCCGGCCCCTAGTGCCACCACAAGAATTAAGATTTCCACATATGAATTTTGTGCAGAAGGGATATAAACCTGTCATGTATAACAACGAGGAAACCTGCAATGGCTGGAAATTTCCTCCACCTTCTTTTCAGGGTCTGCTCAATATGGGCTCTTTTTACCCGACTCTCCTGGGTTCTACCAGCAAGTCCTCCTTCAAAATCTCCAGGAAAAAAAGCAGGCACAATTCTTGGGGTTCAGATAACCTCCTAAATTTCAAAAGCCACAAGTCAGTTTCTCTTACCGGCTCTCTGACTGGGCTCAGTGGACTTTGAAGACGGTTTGGGGGTTAGACCCCAGGTGGCCGGCCCTGTATGTGTCCAGCTAGGTTATGGGCTGTCAATCTTCCCTCTTTGCAGATACTCCATACTGTCTCCCCTTCACTTGGCTCCCAGGGGGATGAGTGGGCTGAGGTATTAATTGGGAGTAGCAGAGGTGCTTCTCTCACCACTGAATAAATTCTCAGGGAGGCTTTTTGGCCCAAGGATTGGAGGGACTTTTAAAAGTGTGGAATCCTAATGCCTTTTTGTCATCATTTTTTAAGTCAATAGGACATTGACTAATAGGACATTCTAAGACAATAGGAAAAATTCCATGCAATATTCTATTATTGTAGCATAAAACTAAACTAAATGATTGGCTGCATTCTTTTGTTGTTGTTGTTGTTTGTTTTTTGAGATAGGGTCTTATTTTGCCACCCTCAGTGGAGTGCCATGGTGACATAGCTCACAGCGACCTCAAATTCTTGGGCTCAAGAGATCTTCTTGCCTCAGCCTCCCAAGTAGCTGGGACTACAGGTGCCTGCCACAATGCCTAGCTAGTATTTAGAGATCTGGTCTCGCTCTTGCCCAGGCTGGTCTTCAACTCCTGAGCTCAAGCTGTCCACCAACCTCAGCCTCCTAGGTGATGGGATTACAGGTGTGAGCCACTGCGCCTGGCCTGCATTCTTATTTGATAACTGCCATCTATGATGAAAAGAAAAAAAAATACTGTAACCCACAGTATATAATTAACCAGGTTTTCCCAATCCCTAAGTTAAACATTTTTTTGGTTGTTATTGTTGAGACGGTCTTACTCTGTTGCCCAGGCTAGAGTGCTGTGGCGTCAACCTTGCTCACAGCAACTTCCAACTCCTGGGTTCAAGCGATCCTCCTGCCTCAGCCACCCGAAGAGCTGGGACTACAGGCACCCACCACAATTCCTTGCTAATTTTTTGTATTTTTAGTAGACACGAAGCTCTGGCTTTTGCTCAGGCTGGTCATGAATTCCTGAGCTCAAGGGATGAAAGTGCAAGGATTATAGGCGTGAACCACAAGTCCAGCCAATGCCTAAGATTTTAGGTTAGACAACTTTAAAGCAGCATTAACTTCTCAAGGTCATTAGAAGTCATACTAATGAAGAATATAGTTGTTTAGTTTGAGCTCCTATTGGAACATAGCAGGTAAAGGACAGGTGTCAGAATGAGAAAGAGGAGTAGGGCTTATCACTAAATCATTAGTCAAGAATATAACTCAGTAAAAATGTTTTAACTGTTTTTGTCAGAAGGCCTTGGTATGTAAGTAGATATGAGGTTAATTTAAAAACATAAACGGATTTCCCTTTAGGACTTTTGAAAGACATTTTAAATTTAAGTTGATGCTAAAATGTACTTGCTAATCTTAAGCCTCATAGTTCCCTTAACAGAGGTTTGACTCAAAAAGTCTTTTAGGTTCTGGCTTAAATGTGAAGATGATTTTAAGCATTCCCCATGGCTAATAAATATAGCGATTATCATTCCCAGAGCAGTACTGTCTTCAGACTGTCTCAGCTGAATTTTTTCTGAGTGACATTTTTGCTATCCATATCCTTCATGTAAAGAACTCAATAATGGACTAGGTTAATTAGAGATAGGTAATCTTACCTAGTGTTAATCATCCTTCTGTCAGAATAAATTAACCTTTTTAGCTCCTATTTTCTGGAATTCCCAGCCTTCACGGGCAATGTTCTCCAGGCATTACATTGCCTTATAAAATTTTAAACTCATTTGAAATTGGAAATAGCCATTACTAATAGAATTATTAAACTTAATAATCACATAGATTTACTTAGATTATTGAAGATAAGCCTAATTTAGACACCTTGCAGGCTTGCTTCTTCATTGTGTGATTTGGAGAAATTGTTACCATCTCTGAATCTTGACTTACAGAATGAGGATAATTATATCCACTTCAAATTGTGGGAATCAAATGGAATAAAACTTACAGTGGGGTGTGAAATGTACCGTTGAAATGGTTGGGATCATGAGTATCAAGTCAAGGAGACTTCTCTATTGATGTTAACTGATACCCAATGCCCTGGGATCCTTTTTATTTGCTCCTTTGTATTCTTGGCAAGAAGAAAATAATGAGAACAAATTGTGAGAGACGTATTCTGACCACTTCTGACTCCCATGTACCAATTCTGTGGTGCACGTGTGGCTCCGGGAGCAGACGTATTACCAGCCCGTGGAAGAGGTTCCTGACACCTCATGGCAAATAAACTGAAAACCAGCATGCATTGAAATAAATGTCTTAACAGCATGAATATAAGTTTGCTTTTAGAAGACAAAATGATACAGTAGTTTCATCCAAGGTAATTTGGGGAATATTCAAACATTTGGCTTTAATTAGGAAGGCAGGAAAATATATCAGACTAGATTCCATTTGGGCAGGGTTTGTTTATTCTTCTTATCTTGAGTTTGAGCCAGAACTCCTCAGTTTTGACCAGTTCTTAAATGTTTCTCCAAATATGGGCAGAGCCTTTGGCCTATTTAGAGATAGATGCAGCTTAGTTCAGCATTAGATAAGAGGGCTTGAGGTTCATGTGTATCAGGACCCACCAGGGGACACGGGGGATAATGCTGCGTGTGGACAGAGGGGCACACTTGTGAGTAAAGGAGCTGCGTTGAGGTGGAACAGACCTCATTCATCAGAATTTCTCTTGGGCAAGGATTGCATGTCTTGTATTTAGAAACAAATACAGGGTGTCCCAAGAGTCACTCCTTGAAAGTCACCAAACAGAAGGAAAATGGGATAAATGTATATTTATTTACAAAGTGTTCTTACAAAAAATTTACAAAATATTCTTTACATGTTGGCCACCTAATTTTACATGTATATTTAGCTATAATTTCCCATATTCCCTATGTATGGTGACTTTTGGAGTTACTTTTGGGACACCCTATACTTTGCCAAACTGCTTGGGGGTAGTTCCTCCCCCAAACACCCCCAACCAATGTGGATAAATTGCCCCTCAATTAGGAGTCTTACTTTTTTTCATGCTATATTATTTTGGACATCTTTCCTGTTACTTAATAGGCGACTTTCTAGTTCTTTTTCATTGTCCCATTGGATAAAATATCCATTTTATCAATATACCCATAATTAATTTAACCTATTTGTGGACATTGGATTTTTTTCTTTGCCTGATTATTTGCATTTACAGCAATATGGTGGTGAGTCAACTGTACGAGCTGCTCTGCGTTAGGGCTTGTGCACCCACAGAACCCATTTCCAGCAGTGCCATTTAGGGCCTGCGTGTTGAGTGTGCTGCTTGCTCTTGGGTGTGTTTATTCCTGGGGCTTCGTAAAAAATAAAGTTAAAAAAAAAAAGTGAGGGAATAAGAGCAAAAAATATACATTTTTAAATTTTGGATTCATATATACATACCAACGATTAGGTTATATTGTTTGCATTTGTTAATAAAGTCCAATTGTAGTTGGAGGTGTGCCATATACCCTACATTGTGCCCACTAGGTAAGAGCTTACCAAATCCTCTCCCTCCTCCCCTGTCTCCCCTCTCCTCCACTAACTTGAATTGAATTGTTTTTTTTGTGTGGGTGTGGAATTATTCATCTACTGGTTTCATCGAGTATACTGGATACTTGCTTTTTCATACTTGTGGTGCTTATCTTAGGAGGATGTTCTCCAAATCCATCCAAGGAGCAAAATATGTGAGTCACTTTATGTATAAAAAGGAAACACATTGCAGAGGAACATGATTTGCCTTGTCTGTGATCTGGCCTAAAACCGAGGTTACATCGTCTTTCCGGTAGCCGGTAGTCACTGGAGTGGTGACCTGGGACTCTGCACTGAGAATGATGGTGAAACCTCATCTGGTCTCGGCAGCACGACATGCAGGGGTGGATGGATGGTGCCTCCTCAGGAAGGGGAGCAAGGAATAGTGGCTTTCACTTAGCCTGAGGCTACGAGGGTCCTAGGGTCCCCACCAAGGCTCCCTCTAACTCTGGAATCAGCTCTGCTGTGCTTCCCTCCAGGAAGCTGCAGAACTCCATGGAAACAAGCCCGTGGCTGAGAGATGCTGGCTGTTCAAATCGACTTAGTCAAATAGCTAAGTCTAGCACTCACTCTTGCATGAAGAGAGCTGAGCTTCGCTTCTAGGTAGGTAAGGCTGCAGTGTCATGGGAAGTTCTTGGAAACCACAACTAATTTTACCTTAGGCTAACTGATATAAATAGTAGTTAAGTTCCTACAACAGATTAGTGGTCATAAAAATAGCACCAAATTTCTAAATAAAGACCCCAACACTTCTAATATTAAACACTGAAATAAATGTGAGCTATACATACATTTTAAAAAGATCAGTAAAAGCAGGTGAGATAAGTATTTACCCAGTTTTTTTTTTTTTTTTTTTTTTTTGAGACAGAGCCTCAAGCTGTCCCCCTGGGTAGAGTGTCGTGGCATTACAGCTCACAGCAACCTCCAACTCCTGGGCTCAAGCGAGTCTCCTGCCTCCGCCTCCCAAGTAGCTGGGACTACAGGCGCCCGCCACAATGCCCGGCTATTTTTTGGTTGCAGCCGTCATTGTTGTTTGGCGGGTCCGGGCTGGGGATTCGAACCCGCCACCTTAGGTGTACGTGGCTGGCGCCTTAGCTGGTTGAGCTATAGGCGCCGAGCCTATTTACCCAGTTTTTAGTGAACCTATGGTGGTGGGTTCAATCAAGAAATAAATGTTTGCAAAGAAAAATTGTCAGAAATGGCTGGGCATGGTGGCTTACACCTGTAATTTTAGCACTTTGGGAGGCTGATGAGGGTGAATTGCTTGAGCTTAGAAGTTGGAGACCAGCCTGAGCAAGAGAGACCCCATCTCTACTAAAAATAGGAAAACTAGCTGGGCGTTGTGGTGGGCACCTGTAGTCCCAGCTACCCAGGAGGCTGATGCAAGAGATCACTTGAACCCAGGAATTTGAGGTTGCTGTGAACTGGGACACCACAGCACTCTATTTGGGGTGGCAGAGTGAGACTCTGTCTCAAAAACAAACAAACAAACAGAAAATTGTCAAGAACACCTATGACACAGTTCAAAAACAGTCAGCCATGCATGGTGGGCTATGAAATGGAGCGACCCCATGGCAGGGAACCCACGCACACCTGCACTCATTCACTCCCGTAGGAAGGTGTAGACATGGCATGTGCTATGCTCATCTTTGGCATGTGGGAGCAAACCAGAGAACCCAGAGAAAACCCACATGGCGGGGGGATGTGCAGACTCCACACAGATATATATATATTTCCCACCCCCCCTCACTAATGTTAAACAGAATGATGCGGACAAAACAACATTATTAAAGGAACTGTTGATACACATCATGTGAATAAGAAAGAGCTAGAGTTGTCTCTGGGGCCGGGGAAAAGGGAGACATCCTGGGAAATCAGTCTCTCCAGGGTCTTCAACAGTTGCGCCACCTGCAGGGCAGTGCCGAGTACAGGCCTGTTGCAAACCTGGCAAGACAGAGCTGTGAAGGTGGGGAGGGATTATGCTTAGGGCATAAACTGTGTGTCAGGTCAGAAAGAAAACAGCACGTGACGTAAAAAGAATCATTTTGTGGTATGTTTTCCAACACAGGAGCATAATCATCATTAAATTAAATACATCTCTGAAATATAAAAATAGGAAAATTAGGATAGAATGTTATAATATTTCCAATCTTTTCTAAATCTTGGCTCTTTTATCTGTAAAACTATGGACCTCAATTTCTTATCAGTAAAATGGGGCTAATAATAATCTTTTGCCTGTGGAAGGTCCTGGGACATAGTAAGTGCTGGGCAAGTATCAGCTCTGGTTATTTAAAAAAAAAAATTCCCTTTGCAGGTGGTCAGGGACATGTGAAACACATTTAATGGTTATGGAACACTACACAGCCATGAAAAATACAGATCAAAGATAAATTACTGCTTGAAAAAAAGCAAGATGCAGAACAATGTGCACAGCATATTTGCATTTTTACCAAGGACATTTAATGCATGTGTGGAGTGATAATTCCTGGTCACTATCTGAGAAGGGATAAGCCTGTTTCATTGTGTCCCTTTTTGTGCTGTCTGAATTTTCAAGTCATGCACATGTATTTTTTAATTGAAAAGAATAAGTTCAAAATTAAGATTTAGCTTATTAACATGTTAATATCCACTCAAGTTAGACATTTTTCCACTATTGTGTTTCACCTTTTGAAATAAAAAATTTCCATTGGTAAATTGCAGAAGTGAGCTATTGCTAACAGAGTGATCTTCAGCAATTTCAGTATGTGTGACTAAACCCTGAATGATGTAAGTTATCTGTAAGCACTCATGATTTATAACAATTTAAGGTACTATGTATCATATTCTGGTGAAATATTTGTTGGATCTCATTTTAATCCTAATGTTTAAGAATTTGGATTAGAAATTTATTCTAATTGACTGAAAATATATCATAATAGTAACATTTATATATCCTTTTTGGAGAATATTTGGAAACTATAAAAAATAATAAATGTCCCACCCATAAAAAGTTCTACCTTGTACACTGCAGTGAGTGGTTTCTCCTCCTCCGCCTTTTTCTTCTCCTTCTTCTTCTTCTTCTTTTTTTTTTGGTATAGAAATAGGGTCTTGCTATGTTGCCACAGCAGGTCTTAAAACTCTTGGGCTCAAGTGACTTTCCTACTTTAGCTTCTCAGATAGCTGGGCCTACAGGTGTACGCTGTTGCATCTGTCTATGTAAGTAAATTTTTTTTCCCTCCCTCCCTCTTTCTCTCTTTTTTTTCTTGGGACAGAGTCTCACTCAGTTGCCTCAGGTTAGAGGCTCCTAAACTCCTGGGTTCAAGGGATCCTCCTGCCTTCGACTTTCAAATAGCTGGGACCACAGGCAGCCACCACAATGCCCAACCACTTTTTCTATTTTTAGTAGAAACTGGTCTGACTTTTCTCAGGCTGGTCTTGAACTCCTGAGCTCAAGGGATCCTTCGGCCTCAGCCTCCCAGAGTACTGGGATTACAGGTGTGAACCACACTGTGCCTGGCCAGTAAATTTTCTTTTAGTCTTTTTCCTTTTATTTTTTGTAAATTGCATAAGGGATACTGGGATGATGGTGACCAAAATGCTCACTTTTACTTCCAATTCCAGTCTACGTTCTTCTCTCGAACTAAATTCAGAAAGTGGAGGGCAGGTGAAGCGTGAGGCCCTGTGGCTGAAAGGGTAGAGAAGAACCAGAAAACCACGGGTCTGGGGAGACTGTAGCACCTAAGTCAGTGCAGGCTCAGCACAAGGAGACCCAGCCTCCAAAAGTCAAGAGCTGTCGAATGGGTTGGCTGAATCTTCCTTGCCTTTGAGGCTGGGGGATTTGGGGGAGAAAGGCAACAAGGAGGCCCCCTCGTCCCTGCAGCAGGGGGAGGGTGGGGTGTCTGCCCTCTTCTTCACTGCCTCGCAAGGAGCTTCACTTCACACCTGGCGGCACTACCGCCCCAAAGTTTCTCTAGCAACCAGAGCTGAATCCATGTGCCAAAAAGAAAGATCCCATCCCATCCAGAAGGGCGCAGAAGCCAGAGAGATCTGGCAGAATAGGCCCTGCAAGAGAGCGTTTGGGAGGAGACAAAGGAAATTCTGAATTCAAAAATAATAAAAGCACCCAAGGAAATAAAAGTGCAGCACAAAAGAGGCTCTCTGGAGCTAAAAAAAATCCCATAAATAATTTAATAGAGGAACTAAGGAAGGGAGGCTATGATCACTGTTGAAGTTTGAAATAGTTGTCTGGAAATCAGGACTAAGACATGTCTTGAAGTGCAGAGTAAAAATATAAAAAGATGGAAATCTGGGGAAGTGCTTGAGCACTTAGAAAATAGGTCCAAGAGGCCTCACATGTAATGGTAGTTCCAGAAGGGGGAAAAAGGAAATCAGACAAGAATTAAACAAAAATGCAAGACAGTTTCTGCAAGAGGAAGAAAAAAATATCTCACTAAAGTTCAGGCTGGGGAGATGAAGAACATATTTAGTATATCCTGGTAAAAATCCCTGAACTATAATTACTGCTACGTAGGAAACATTACAATAGTCCAGGCAGAAAGAACAGGGCTTACAAGGGGAGGAAAGCCTCAGCCTGGGGGCAGAGCTCTCTCTCCCACCCCGGCGTCTCAGCCTGGGGGCGGAGCTCTCTCTCCCACCCCGGCGCCTCAGCCTGGGGGCGGAGCCCTCTCTCCCACCCCAGCGCCTCAGCCTGGCGTCTCAGCCTGGGGGCGGAGCCC
>NW_003852412.1:24731401-24737886 GCF_000181295.1 Otolemur garnettii
CCTCAGCCTGGGGGCGGAGCTCTCTCTCCCACCCCAGCGCCTCAGCCTGGGGGCGGAGCTCTCTCTCCCACCCCAGCGCCTCAGCCTGGGGGTGGAGCTCTCTCTCCCACCCCTGCATCTCAGCCTGGGGGCGGAGCTCTCTCTCCTACTCCGGTGTCTGGGAAGGCAGCACAGTAGCCTCTATTTGGTACGTCGCTTAGGTCTGTTGATTATGTCAATTCATTCATTCCACAGCAGCAGTAGGTACCATTTTTATCTGTACTTCACCAGAAAGAGGTTAAGTAACATGCACAAGGTCTCCCAGCTGGAAAGTGACAGGGCCAGGACTGTCACAACAGATCCAGCTCCAGAGATGCCACGTTTTATCCTCACTCAGCCCCCACACAGAGTTATCACTGTTGAGGAAGACATGTGAGGAAAAAGTCTAATAAGCAACAGAAGAATCAGAAGAGGGAAAAACCAAGGTGAACAAGAACATGGACCGTGTTGTGCTGTGGTTTCTTCCCTTCCTGTGTTTGCCGGTGTGGACAGCGGCTCATCTCGTTGACTGACACACCGGGTGGAATAGGAGCACCTGCAGTCCTCAGCACTCTGGGAGGCTGAGGCACGAGGATCACTTGAGCTCAGGAGTTCGAGACCAGCCTCAGCAAGAGTGAGACTCCCTGAAAATACAAAAACTAGCCAGGTGTTGTGGGATCCTGTAGTTCCAGCTACTCAGGAGGCTGAGGCAAGAGGATTGCTCAAGACTTTGAGGTTGCTGTGAGCTATGATGCCATGGTGCTCTACCCAGGGTGACAAAGTGAAACTTTAAAAAAAAAGGGGGGGGATTCTTGAATTGATTGTTTTACCTTAAAAAATTGTAAGAATGTGAAACATTTCTTAGGGAATCAGAATTTTGTATTGAAACTTAGGCCACTTCTTTGGGGAAAGTAAAGCAAGACTTATTTATCAAGCTTATTTCTCATTCTTTAAAAAAATGTAGCTGTAATGTTTCCTGTGATTTATATTTCACCTATAGAAAACATTTAGATAATGAGTGGTAAGGATGATATAAAGCTCTGTTCTTTTTAAGTTCCCTGCTGCTGGAAAAGGGTAGCTCAGAAACAGATCCACACATATTAGAAGTATGAAATATGACAGAGGTGTTAGAAAAAGCAAGCAAAAGAAGAATGCTTTATTCAATAAGTGATGCTAGCACAATTCTTCACTCACAGGGGAAAAAAATTCGATTCTTACCTAACATCATTCTCAAAACTATATTTTTGGTGCATTATAGACTTTAATGTGAATGAACAGCTTTAAAATTTCTGGAAGGAAGCATAAAAATAAAACATCTTTATGCATTCAGAATAGGGTTTTTTAAAAATTTATTTTTATTTGTTTATTTTTGCAGTTTTTTGGCTGGGGCTGGGTTTGAACCCACCACCTCTGGCATATGGTGCCAGTGCCCTACCTTTTTGAGTCATAGGGGCTGCCCTAGGGATTTTTTTTAATTAAAAAACCCCCAAGACTAAGGTGACCAGATTTTAACATTGGTAAAGCAGGACACCATTGACTGAGGGGGTGGGGTGGTTCTTAATTAAAAATTTGGTCTATGTGGAGCAACAAAAATTTTCATAGAATGCAAAAATAGTATTGTAATATATATTTTTTACTTTCAACATAAGTACAATTTACAAATATAATACATAAAAAATTATTTATAGTATTATTTTATTCTTTGGCATATTTCTCATTTGAGTGAATTTTTTTTAGTAGATTGCTGTTGTTTAAAAGGTCATGACAATTTTTACAAGAATTTGTTAAATGATATTTTACACATAAAATGGCTTTCAAAGTCTCAACACTTAATTGTGATTTTTCTGATATCCATACTTTATTTGCTGTAGGAAAAAAATGTGTTCAGTCGCAGCATTAGTTCCTGGTAAGGACAGTGTGTATCCCACAGTTTTTAGTGCATTATTGTATGGAACGTGGTTAGTTTCAAAATGATGAAATATTTCTAACCATTTGTTCTCTATTGTGATTTTTGCTGATGCCCAAGATTTAACCTTTTCCTTATCAATATATTTTTTTAATAATGATACCTTGTAAGTCATAAGTGTCACTTTCAAGGCCAGTGCTAGACTTTTTGCCGCCACTATAAATATAAATAATATGAGTACTGTCTGCTAAATTCATGAAATAAATAAATAAATTACTTACATAAATTATCTGAATAGCTGATTTGTTGACATCACTTGTTTAACTAGCACTAGCATGCAGTATGATGTGTATCATCTGAGCGACAGTTCAAAATGTTTTCGTGGTTTCCAGTGCCAAAAAATGCCATTGTTCATTAAGTCCAAACAATGGCGGTCATATTCTAACAACTAATCAACAATGGGAACTTTGATAAGCAGTTCTCAATAATCAGTTCTTGATGATAATTTGTTATTATTAAAGCTTAACATTATAAAATTAACAAAAATAATATAAAACTCATATCCTGGCGAAATAGCCACATGGCAGCCGTATATTCCCTTTCTTCTCCCGCTATTCCCTAGCTTACCGTGCATTCTTTCCAAAAATCAGGACTTTTTTAAAACGCCACGGGATGTGGGATAAATTGTTAAAAATCAGGACTGTCCTGCCAAAAGTGGGATGTCTGGTCATCTTACCAAGACACAAAATGTAAAAAACATAAATGGTAAAGCAGAGGAGGCACAGCTGCACAAGGGGTTTGTACACGGGGCTCCCTACTAATGTTACTTCCTGGGCATTAGAAACACGAACTAAAAGGGAATGTCTGAGCCACAGACTGAGAGGACGTATTTCCAGTGCGTGTTACTGACTTTCAAAGGAATGAATGATATTCCAAATGCGTAAAGACACCTACAAAGTCAACAGAAACCCCAATAGTCTGAGAAATTTGCCAAGATACGAAGACATTTCACAGAAGAGAAAAAAATCTACCATCATTACGACAAGAAAAGAGGTTTAACCTCATGTGCAATCCAGGTATCATCAGGAAAAAAGAGATGAAAACCTCTGTGAAACACCGTTTCACACCCATCAGAGTGTCATGTGTGTCAGTTTTAAAATGTGCCATATACTATTGTCTATTGCTTATGGGTTCTTACATATGTTGTAAAGATGCCACAACATACAGATAAGAATGATAAACATTGAACTGAGATAGTGTTTTTCTCTAGGATGGGAAAAAGGAGGATGAGATTAGTGTCTGTGTGTGGGTGCGAAGGCTGTTTCATTTTCGTTTTAAGCTCATAGTGGGTACTTAGATATTTCCACTGTTATTTCCTGTGTGTTTTGGTAAACTTGAAATATTTTACATCAAAAACATAGGGGGAAAATTTACTCTTATTCTTGTTTAAAAACACAGTAGTAAGCATTTTCCAAAGTGATGGGTAACATTGTAGTGAACTTGATTGGATGTTGGATTTTTATTCATTTTATTAAAATGATGCCATCTGTTGGTTTATTTTCAGTGGAGAAGAATGCCCTGTATAAAGGGATATGTTTAAAAATTAATTAATGCAAAAGGCTTTTTTTTTTACCCAGAAAAAATAAAATATTATTTTATGTCAAAGAGAAGCACTGTGATTTAATTAGGTTAAAACTACTTGAAGATAAGCTGTGTGCTTTGTTTTCGTAACCGTTGGTAAATACTTGCAGTCTCATCCAGGTAATGTTTTCTTTCTGCAGAGTTATATGGGTACCAACAACTAATAACTTAGTGCTTAACTAGTATCCTTTTCAAATAACTGTGTGGTAGAAGGGGTCACCGTAAAAGTAAAAACACGAGTGAGATTAGAGGTACATAAACAAGATGAGCTGCCACACTCCCCCGGGGCCAAGTCTGCCAGATGAAGGTTCAAGCGGTAGCCCCCAACCAAGGGGGGATGTGGAAATACTCTTCTTTCTCATGGCTGAATTACAGCTTTGTTTATGTAGCATTTTTTCAAGATCTATGGAACATTTTGACGTGCTGGACATTTAAGAACTCTGTTTGTTATACAAACCATTAAAAACAAAACAAAACAAACCTTTCCTCCAGTAGAAAAATAGGGCTATTTTAGGGACTCTTTTTGGTTTTTCTGTCTAAAATGCCCCTTGCCTTTTCTCTCTGTCTGTATCCTGATCTAGGTCCCCATAACTTTCTAGGGTGCTACAGGGTGATTTCGGAAGTCCTGTCCTCTCCGGGGTTCCTTCTTTCTCATCCACCCCCTAATTCTAAGGAGCTCTCCCATAGAGAGGTACAGTAGGTTTTGGTCACCGATCATGAAGTTACAAGGCTTTGCTTTGAAGATTTTCTAACTTTGCCACTAATCTCAATTTGGACTTCAGCTCAGTTACTCACAAAACCTGGCTTATGATGAAGTTTTCACTGGCCTGCAGTAAAATGATAAAACATGGATGTGTAGTTAGGGTTGTACAAAGCTACAATCATTTAAATTTAAAATTTTGAGATTGTTTTTTGAGGATTTTTTCACGATAAAACGTTCTTCGTTCATAAAATAGTGGTGATAGCTGATGGCAGCATTTAAAAAAAGATCTTTCTTGGGAAAAACATGAGTTGGCAACTTTGAGGGCTGACTCCTTCCCATCATCCCATGCCTCCCTCCTCTCTGCCTCCTTCCACTCTCTCTCTCTGTTTGCTGGTCGGGGAAACTTAATGATCTCAGGCAAACATCTTGCAAAATTCATACTCCGTGATCTTGTTATTCCACCTCTCTCTCTTTCCTTCCTGTTGTTTCCAGTGTCCTCCTGCTACCTTAAGTGCAGGGCCAATTCCACACTTCCTGGAACACCTGGATCACCTCTCCTCTCTCTTCTTTCAGATCTCTTCATTAAAAACCTCGTGCCCCTTACTTATTCTCCTCAGCATTGGGAATACTTATCAAAACCCCTGGTGTTGATTGCCATAAGGGTTTTTTTTTCAAATGTTTTTTCTCTCCAACAAGTTTTAATGCCTGTAAAAGAAAGAACATTTTATATTTCCATTTCCTTTAATCTTTCACTCTGCGTCAACTGGAAATTGATTTGGCAAAACTACAAAGATTTGGCAAAGACATAAATACTTGCATAAAATGTTTTGTATTATAGTAGACCTGAAACCATGTTGTATATGGTATAATGATTTAATATTTTTGAGTTATAGTGACTCTTCATCATATATGTTCAGTTTGCTATTTTCCATAGCCCATTGGTGTTTGGTGTGTCCACCCAACTGGTTTGGGCCAATGAAATGGGAAAGTGATGTATCACTTCCCCTTGGAAGTATTTCAGGCAAGTATAGATTTAATACCTCTTTCCTTCTGTGCAGTAGAGACTGGAAATGTTCTGGCTGGTGTTTGACCTGTTAGTTTGGCCCCTAGAATGAGTATAATGTAGAAGAGAGCCCCTCACAGGACTTTGAGTGTGAGCAAGAAATAAACTTATTTCTTAATTCACTGACATTTTGGAGGTTTTACATTATAACAATGTAACCTATTGACATCTGAAATATTTCTATTTTCTATTTCAAACCTTAACAATCCTGAGAAAGTTGGCTTCAATCAGTTTTTATAGTTTTACTTTGGATTTAAAAATAACTTAAATTTGAAAGCAAGGATACATTTTATTTAACATTTTTTCATCATTCATGATCTAACATTCTTTGAACAAATCTTCACTGAGAGAGTCTGAGGGAGAAAATTATTTTTTCAATTTAGATTAAAACATAATTAGCAAAGCAAGAATCAGGTAGGGACATATACAAGAGTCTTGGTTGTAAATAATAGAATAATTTCCCATGATTCTCCAAGATAGTTGCGCATCTAAGCATAAAAGTCAATAAACAAATGACTAACCTCTAGCTATAAACACACTTTTGAATGCTGTTTTGTAGGCTTGGCACCAAAATTTTTGGATGTTTGGCGCCATCTGCTGGGCGAACATCAACTTTTCCAATTCCCTTTCGGGACATTTTTTCAGAAATAAATATGAATGACTTTACACTTTTCAATAAACAACATATGTAAATAAGTAAAATTATTTAAAATGTTAATTTCAGTAACGTGAACAAAGAACAAAGACTGCTGTGCAACATAGATACCCATAATTATATGACAGAGTTTTAATCTTGGGTGAGTTCTTTTATATTTGTACTTGATTTCTTTTTGAGAGTGTTGTACACAAAAATTATCTTTTTCTTATTAGGAAAGAATATTATTTCCCCCAAATAAATTGGAATTGTTTAGTGAAATCTGAATTTTAGATTTTATTTTTTTTAATGTTTTATTTTTTATTTTATTTTTTCACTGTTCTATGAAAGGTTGAGCTAGGTGTGTGTGTGTATTTGAATATCAGAAATTACTTTTAAAATGCAAGATAGAGAAGGGGAAGAAAGTGGAAAGAATTTTTTTTTTTTTTTTTTTGAGACAGAGCCTCAAGCTGTCCCCCTGGGTAGAGTGCTGTGGCATAGCTCACAGCAACCTCCAACT
>NW_003852412.1:24737967-24773528 GCF_000181295.1 Otolemur garnettii
ATCATTGTTGTTTGGTGGGCTCGGGCTGGATTTGAACTCGCTACCTTAGGTATATGTGGCAGGCACCTTAGCCACTTGAGCCACAGGCACCAAGCCGGAAAGAACATTTTTAATTGACGCTTTCAGTAGATGGTCTGAATTACATTTCACAACCATTTTTCAAACTGGGCAGTGTTGTCCCAGCTTTACTGCTGGAGAAATGCCTCAGAGGTTAAGGATATAAGTGCAATAACTGGGATTTTTGTAGTATGATTACAATTGCCCATATTAAGCAAAGCCAGAAAAAGTGGATTAACTGATTTTTTTCAGTCATCTTTTCTTTTGTTGTGACTGATTTTATTATTGTTAATTAGATTAGGTAGATTTTTAAATTTAATTCTATTTTTAGGGTAATGGGAAGCATGAGATTTGTTCTTTTCTATTTTTCAATGACCAAAAAAGAAGCATATGCCTACAATTCACAATTTCAAAAATGTGGAATCAAACTAAGTCTCCATCACTTCATGAGTGGATTAACAAGATGTGGTGTGGGGATTGTGTGGAATACTACACAGCCATGAAGATGGATAAATCAAGGCCTTTTGTAAAAATTTGAATGCCACAGGAGACCATTATCCTAAGTGAAGTATCTAAATAATGGAAAAACAAATACCACATGTACATACTAAGAAGTTAAACCTAACCAATGAGCACACACATGCACAGAGGGAGTAAAACTCAGTGGAAATCATGCGGGAGGGGGAAGGGGGGAGGGGGTGGGTAAAATCCTACCCAGTGGTATACTGAGTACTATCTGTGTGATGGGCACACTTAGAACCCTGACTCAAGCATAGCAAAAGTGATCCATATAAGTGAAAACATTTGTACCCCAATAATATTTTGAAAAAATGATACAAAATTAAAAAAATCACTCATTGAACTGTGTAGCACCCTTCTAAGACCACCTCATTTTTTCTCAGACTTTATAATCCTATAGGCTAAATATTTCCCTGAAATGTTCCCAGAGGCTAAATGCTCACTTGAAGTATTTCTTTAGTCTAAAGCTCTCCTTTGAACTCCAGATTAATACTTCATATGCCTGCATGTCTTTGTTTTTCTTTCTCTCTTTGTTTATCTGAGACAGGATCTCACTATGTTGCTTGGGCTGGAGTGCAGTCCTGTGATCACAGCTCAATGTAACTTCAAACTCCTGGGCTCAAGCGAGTCTCCTGATTAGCTGGAACTATAGGCACATACCTCATGCCCAGCTAATTAAAAATTGCTTGTATAGAGACAGGGTCTTGCTATGTTGCCCAGTCTGGTTTCAGCTTCTAGTCTTGAGCAATCCTCCCATCTCAGCCTCCCCAAATGCTGGGGTTACAGATATGGGCCACTGTGCTGACATGTCTTTTTGACATTTCCACTCGAGGGGTCTGTACATATCTCAGCCTTACATATCAAATTGTAGATTTTAGCTTCAAATTTGTCTTTTCCTTAGTCCCCGTTCTTTTTTTTCCCCTGCAAATTACATCAATCCAATTGAAACCAGAAACCTGGGAGTCAGCCTCAATTGCTTTCTTTTAACTCTCAAATCTTAGGTGTGCTTTTTTGAGGATTCACGTGATCTGTCCTCTGCTTCCATTTCTACCTGAGTTTCTGTCTCGCTTTCTCTCTGCTGGTCATGCAGACATCTGGCAGTCGTCAGAGAAGATAAAGCTCTTTCTCACAGGGAGGTTTGGGATCTTTTTCTCGGAATGCTTCCCTTGTCTTTTCTCTTAGGTGGCAGTTTAGAGGAAACTTCCTCAGAAAAATTTGCTCCTGACAAATTATAATTAGGGAAAAAAAAGAAACTAAATCAAATTTTCTAAGTAGGTCTCCTATTATTCTCATCATAGCACTCTACTCATTTTCTTCTTAGTACTTGAAAAGTCTATAATTGGTTTACTCCTTTATTCAGTAAATGTCTGTACCCTCATAGATGGTAAGTTCTATGAATTCATCACATTTGTTTATTTGGCTCTTTGCTACACACTTTATGGCCTCGTACATAGAAGAACGTCGTGAAGTCTGTCTGTGTTTTCAGTATTGTTGCTCTAAGGTGCACATTTACATCCATTTTACAAGCAGGAAAATGTTTGTATCTGACTATCTCTAGCAAGGTCCTTTTTGCATAGTTGGTGTTTAGTGACTGTTTTAAAAACAAATGCTGACAAGAGAGGTCGACAGGTCCGGCATAAACCTTGCCTTTTGGTGGGAGGTGTGAGCTTAGGTTCTCTGGTTCTCTTGACTCTTTTGCCTCCTATAGGAATGCAAAGGGATACTTTTTTTTCTTTGTTTTCCTTTGAGACAAAGTCTCACTCTGTTGCCCAGGCTAGCGTGCTGTGGCATCAGCCTAGCTCACAGCAGCCTCAAACTCTTGGGTTTGGGGGATACAATTTGATTTGTACATGTAAGGCTGGGAACTTTAGCCTCCCAAGTATCTGGGACTATAGGGCTAATTTTTTAATTTTTAGTAGAGACAGGGTCTCACTCTTGCTAAGGCTAGTCTCAAACCTCTGAACCTCTCTGAGTGCTAGCGTTACAGGTGTGAGTCAGCACAGCCAGCCAAGGGATGCTTTAAAGTACTTTACGTCCTTCTTTTTTTTTTTTTATTTCAGATTAATATGAGGGTACAAATGATGAGGTTATAATGTTGCATTTGTTGAGTAAAGTCCCTGTTGTACTTGTGTCCCACACCCAGGAGTGTGCCATATATTCTTACATTATGCCCATTAGGTGGGAGCTCACCAATCCCCCTTTCCCCCTCCATCCTACTTGAATTGAATTGAGTTTTTCTCTTGTGTGGATGTGTATTAGACTGTCTACTGGCTTCATATTAGCATTGATTACACTTGATATTTGATTTTCCATTCTTGTGATACTTTACTAATAAGAATGTGTTTCAACTCTATCTAGGTTAATACAAGAGATGTAAAATCTCCATCTTTTTATGGCCACATTTTATTCTGTGGTATACATATGTCACAGTTTATTAATCCATTCATGTGTTGATGGGTATTTAGGTTGTTTCCACATCTTGGTAATTGTAAATTGATCTGTGTTAAACAATCTAGTGCAAATGTCCTTATGATAAAATGATTTTTTTCTTGTGGATAGATGCCTAGTAATGGGACTATGGATCAAATGGAAGGTTTACTTTTAGTTCCTTGAGGATTCTCCATATTTTTTTCCCACCAACCATGTAAAAGTGTTCCCCTCTCTCCACATCCATGCCAGAATCTACAACGGTCCTTCTTTTCATCCTATAAAACAATTTCAAGTCAATTTACAATCTAGAGAAAAGTAATGTGCTTATTACGCCAACAGCCCCAGACAAAACTCCATCATCCAACCAGTTCACCTATATCTATTTATAAAATGACATTTTGGAAATATAAATATCCAATGTACTCCATACTAATATGAAATCAATATATAAACAATTACATGCTCCTAAGAACAATAGAGCACTATTATAGTCCAGGTCGGGGGCAGAGGGAAGAGGAAGGATGTTTGGAAGGAGGGGGTAGGGCATGAGGCAGGATCCCCCATAATGTGCACATTGCGAGGGTGTATAACACGCCCCCTGGGTGAGGGCTTTTCTACAGGTGGAACTTTACCCTGGAAGTGAGAACAATGTAACCTAAAAATTGTACCCTCAGATTAATTTGAAAAAAAAATACTCAAAAAAAAAATGACATTGTGTGGTTGCTTTTCCAGATTACATTATTTAGACTTCTTAGTTTATTCCAATATGCAAATTTGCACAATGCACTTGAAAAACTCTCTGTGATGGCTTGGCGCCTGTGGCTCAATCGGCTAAGGCGCCAGCCACATACACCTAAGGTGGCGGGTTTGAATCCCCAGCCTGGGCCACCAAACAACAATGACAGCTGCAACCAAAAAATGGCCGGTGCTGTGGCTGGACCTGTGGTCCCAGCTACTTGGGAGGCTGAGGCAGGAGACTCGCTTGAGCCCAGGAGTTGGAGGTTGCTGTGAGCTGTGATGCCATGGCGCTCTACCCAGGGGGATAGCTTGAGGCTCTGTATCAAAAAAAAAAAAAAAAAAAAACTCTCTGTGATATAGTAATTCATTTTTTTTAGTAGTCATAAGATACAAGGCTACTTTGACTTAAAATAATAGGTTAATGAAATGAATGAGAACAGCATTTAAACAAGTGTGAGATAATTTTTATCACTTGGATTTTCATATACATGTTCACTTCATTTAATAACTCATCAGTAACTCCAGCAGTAAAACTAACATGGAAATAAACTATTTTTTGAAACAAGAGGGTCATTTTTGAGTTCAATTGGTTGTCGAATGTTATCATGTGGTATGTTTGCAAATTGAATGTTATCTCCCATGGGAATTTATAAATGTTTGGTAACTAGCTTCATAGTCTAAAACAAGGGTTGGCAAACATGGCCTGGATGCCTCCCTCCTGTTCTCGTATAGCTAGGAATCGTCTTTGAGTTTTTAAATGATTGAAAAAAAGTCAGAAGAATCACATTTCCTAACACATGAAAATTATACACAATTTAAATTTTGGTGTCCATAAATTAAGTGTTATTGAGACATAACTGTGCTCATTTTTTGTATTGTCTATGGTTGCTTTTGTGATACAACTCCACAGTTGAGTAGCTGAAGCAGAGGTTGTGATGGCTCATGAAGCCTAAAATATTTACTCTCTGGCCCTTTACAGAAAATATTAGCCTTCCTCTCGTCTAAAATAGTATCTCAGAGACTGTCCATACGATCTCAGGTCCTATTCCTATAGTGCACAGACTGTGGCCTGAGGGCTTCCTCCAGGTCTGAGCAGCCTTCCTGTGCTCCCAGAGGGGCGAAGGGGTCCACGAATCTACACGTTTGGGGAGCAGCTCTCAGCCAATGACAGCTAGTGGATAAATACCCAGCGGTCTCCACCCCAGGGAGGGCATGTTCTGCCCCAGCTCACAGAGCCTTTGGATACAATCCGACTGCCCACAGTTGACGAGACAGAGTTTATGGACCTTCTGATCCACGGCAGCATTTCCTGGGATCTCCCAAACCAACTACTTACACTAGAATCCCGGTTCCGGAGTGTGAAGCTGGGGGAGGTCCAAAGCAAGCAAAAGCGAATTATTCTCATATACATTATTTATGTTGTCACTTTGATGTATCAGTTACCCAGGTGTGATGAAAAATGTATAACCAAACATTTGGACCATCTTTTTTTTTTAACTACCAAAGGAAAAGCAGGTTTTATTAATTGATAGTTTTATTTTTTATGACATTCATTGTGTAGTTTATTCTGAAAGATGCAGTTTGATAATTTCCCTATAGAAATGCCTATTCCAGAAGTGTGATTCTTGAACAAAGGATAAGTGACATTATTGAAAGTGATTTTAACTAATCACTCGGTAAAAAACTATAAGGGGTATGAAAAGAAAATACATGGACGTTTTTTCCACAGAGTTCTGAAATAGCTTCTTTTTAAACATTCTGAACCTACAGCTGATTATTATATGAATAAAATTACCTTGGATACCTCTTCAATAGATTTGCTTCCGGTACTACTGATGCAAAATAAAATTCGAGCAAAAGTTTTCTGAAGAAGTAGCAGAAAAGTTTCATTAGTATAAAACAAGAAAATATAAAATTTCCAGAAGATGAAAGGAAAATTTTGCAGTATGAGAGATTAATTCAATACTTCAAGTCTGTTTTGTATAACAGTTAAAGAACATCAAGTATTAGGTTCATTAAGCAAATGGGGGTAAAAAGTATGATGTAGCTTATGTAGTAATATGGTTAAGTTATATTCAAGCTGGAGACCAGGGCCCGAGGGGGTGGGGGGTGCACTTTGGACAGGATGCTGGTTTGCACGGTTTGTGTTTCTCTTCTGTCTAGTTAGATGAAGGGTGTTAAGAAGAAGTGAACCAGAGAAGCAGTAGAGGAAGAAGACCACCGGTGTTAGATGGACTCAGGCCTGGACGCTAGCCATGGCCCTGGCCAGCTGTGTGATTACCCTCACACGACTTAATCTCTATTTCCACCTCTGTAGCAGAGATAGTATTATTTCATACACTAGTTATAAAATACAATCATAATATACTTATAAAAGCACTTAGCACATTTGCCTGGCATATAGTAAGTCTACAATAAATCATTATGTGGCCATAGAAAGTGATTATATAGTGATTAATATTGGAAGTAATTCTCTCCCCTTCTATAGAGAGTAGCTTCTCACGTAGGTGATGTAGAGGGTAGATGCTGATGTAGAAATCATGGCAGGCAGAGAATTCTCCCCAAAGATATTCAGGTCCTAATTCTCAGCGTCTGGGACTATGTTACCTTACATGGGAAAGGGGCTTTGCACATATGATTAAGGTGAAGGACTGGAGATGGAAGAATGTTCTGGACTGTCGGGTGGGCAGATCTGGTCACCTGGTCCTGTAAGAGCAGAAGCAGGGCAGTGAATCAGACAGAAGTTGCTGCCGGCTTTGAAGGTAGGAAAAAAAGGCTGTGACCCCAGAGGACGTGATCACCTCTGGAAGCTGCAAATGTCTTCATTTGATAGCCAGCAAGCAAATGGGGAACTCGACCTTATAATCTGTAGGTGGCAAATTCTGCTAACAACCAGAATGAGCAGGAAACAGTTTCTTCCTTAGAGACTCGAAAACGGAATGCAGCCTGCCAACATCTTGGTTTTAGTCTGGTGAAACGTGTCATGACTTCAGATCTAGGGAACTATAAGATCAACAATCTGTGTTGTTTGAATCCACAAAGTCCCTGGAAATCTGCTGTGGCGGCAGGTGCTGCGCTCTGCTGAGCACTTTCTCAACCGGCTTCCTACCATCTGCAGAACACTGGTGGCCTACGGTCTCTGAGCTTCCTTGTCCCCTTCAGTCTAAGCCAATGATGCTTCTGTTAGGTGCATTTTCTTAAAAGCTTTGTGGGCTTTCTCTGAATCTTATTAGGATTGACTCTATTGGACAAAAGCCATACCCTCAAATCTTTTCAAGAGAGGTCCTCTCTGGCTGGGGCTGACAATCAAGGTGATTTGAGACAAAGTTCTTATTGATGTGGAAGCCTGTTTGTCTACTGGAGAGGATCAATAAAAAAATCATTTAGCCACATCCTTAAAATAATCTTAACTCTGGGCTCCGTGCCTGTGGCTCAAGTGGCTAAGGCACCAGCCACATATACCTCAGCTGGCGGGTTTGAGTCCAGCCCAGGCCCGCTAAACAACAATGATGGCTGCAACCAAAAAATAGCTGGGCATTGTGGCAGGCACGTGTGGTCCCAGCTACTTGGGAGGTGGAGGCAAGAGAATCGCTTAAGCCCAGGGGTTGAAGGTTGCTGTGAGTGGTGATGACACGCACTCTACCCAGGGCAACAGCTTGAGGTTCTGTCTCAAAAAAAAGAAAAAAATCTTGACTCTTTCTGTAGCTGTTTTCTACTTTGGGAACCTTTTGTTATCTGGAAAGGCTGGGAATGAGAAAGAGTTTTATTTTCAAACCTAGCAAGGCCCCTCTTGACTCTCTCCAGGAGACAAACAGGCTTACACGTCAGAAGTCTTGAACTTTGGCTGTAAAGACTGACCAGCTCTCTCAGTTTTTCTTTCTGTAATCACATCTTGTCATATATGGCTAAAAGAAACGGTTGGCACTTTCAACACTGCTGAAAAACCTTGTTGGCCAGATCTACCTGTTCCTCACAGGACACAGTGTTGCCAAACTCGCTGCTACTGCATAAAATAAAATAACTCACCTCTCTCCAGCCTCCGGTGACAAGTCCCTCAGTTCCAGCCTGGACCGAATTCTTTGAGGCCTGTCTGGCATTTACTAACAGTCTCCTCAAGGGCCTTCCAGTTTTTGCTAAAAGTTACTTTAAGGCCCGAGTTTCTGGCCCGATCCAGTTCCAAAGTCAATGCCATGTTTTAGGTTTTGTGAAAAGCACCCCCACTCCCACGTACCAAGTTCTGGTCCAGTTAGCTACTGCTGTGTAACCAACTCCCCACACCCCAGTGGCTTGAAACTTCCATCGCTTGCATTTTGAAGATCAAAATCTTGGACAGGGCCTAACTGGATCATTTTTCTGTTTTACATGGCATTGCTGGAAGTCTGTTGGTGGTATTTAATAAATGGCCTGGTCTGGTGGTCCACACTTAGCTTCACACCCATGTCTGGGCCTTAGCCTGGGTGGCTGGCCTATCTACCTGAGTGCATGACCCTCACTTTTCTTGCATGGAAGCCCCAGGGTTCTTCTCACATGGAGGTTCAGGGCTCCAAGGGTAAGTGTTTCAATGATTAAAGAGGCTGCAGGTCTTCTGGTAACCTATCCTTGGATGTCACATAGCCTCACTTATGCTGTGCTCTATTGGTTAAAACAGTCATAGTCTTCCCAGATTCAAGTGGACGGGACATCAACTTTACCTCTCAGAGGGGCCAACAATTTGTAGCTATGTTTAATCTACTATAGGCATATTATGATTTTTAGGGTTTTTGGAGTACGATTAGAATGCTGAGAATTCCTTAAGCCTCTTATGAAGAACTAGATTAATTTGAGCCATGTCAGCAAACGAATCAAATTTTTTTTGAGATTTCGTCATAGGTGGGTGAGGGCAGGCCTCCTGCCATGGGCCTTAGAATAGCAAAGGCAGGGAGGAGAGCACAGACACTCATGGGATTAGAGAACAATTTTAAGAACAGGAACATTAGGGTCACCCTGCCTGAGTCCCTGTCTGGCTATTCCATTTTCTCTCTGTGACCTGAAGCAAATGAATGCCTATTTTTTAATTTATTTTAGTTTTTGGCTGGAACTGGGTTTGAACCCACCGCCTCCGGCATATGGGGCCGGCGGCGCCCTACTCTTTTGAGCCATAGGTGCCGCCCCCAATGTCTATTTTTTTTTAATGCCTCAGTTCACTCTCTTCTGCAGAGAATGATAACAATAATAATCCCCTATAAGTTTCATAAACTGTTCAAACAGCTAATATACACAAAGCAGTGTTTTTCAAACATTTGACTTACAGTAAGAAATATATTTCATAGCATATGTATGTACCGATTGAAACCAAGGTATCACAGATTAATACTTATTGTTGCTAAGTATGATAATGATACACTTTGGTATTTTATAACATATTCAGTTTTAAAAATGTATGTTGGTAAGACCTACTACTTTGTTTTCAGAGCCCTCTAATAGGTCATACCTGCAGTTTGTTAAAAATTGATATAAACTAGTTTTTCTTTCTTTCTTTTTTTTTTTGTTCAGAGAGTCTCATTTTGTTGTCCTCGGTAGAGTGCTGTGGTGTCACAGCTCACTGCAACCTCAGACTCCTTGGGCTTAAGTGATTCTTTTGCCTCAGTCTCCCAAGTAGCTGGGACCACAGGCGCCTGCCACAACGCCTGGCTATGTTTTGGTTGCAGTTGTTGTTTTTTGTTTGGCAGGCCTGGGCTGGATTCGTGCCTGCCAGCTCCGGTGTATGTGGGTGGCGGCCTAGCGCTGAGCTCCAGGCACCAAGCCACAAACTAGTTTTTCAGTGTTCACTATAATGGATCCATCTTGCATCTCTCCATAAAGGCACTCATAAATGGTTAGTGTTGGGGCTGAATCTAAAGGCTAGTAAGCCTGATTTCATGACCATAGCTTTCAGACAGCTTAGATCTCAATTTTCAAACAATTATTTTCCATTTTGTGACTTTTAAAATTCTATATGTATTCTACTTATACACTTACTTCCTATATTTTAGAAAAAGACTCACATAAAATTTAAAACAACTTTGTTGTAGAAGGGAAACATATCCTTTCCATAAATGACGAACTAACACTTTCTATAATTATAAATATCTTAAACTTTTTAATAAATTACTAAATTCTCATTTGATACTCTGAGCCCCAGGTTGGCTTTCTTGTTTTTCAAAGGCCCTGTCAGTACGCTATAGGGAAGTTCTGAAGGAACCCTGGCAGTGGCATCGCACCATGAACAGACGGAGAGAGAGAACTGAGTCTCTGTCTCCCTGGGCCGGCCTGATTCTGTCTCGAGGGTGGACCCCACTTTGGGACCCTCTTCAGGTTTAGCTTCCCTTGCAAGCTTCTTTACTGTAGTCATATCGGACCATTTGTTATTTCTAGAATGACAATTCTAGGAATAACCTTCCCCCAATTTTGAGACTTTGTATAGCTTTTCCTCTGAATTAAATCACAGAAAATTACAGTTGTTTCTCAGCATGGCTTGGTGGTTTTGGTCTGTAATTCCAGCCCTCTGGGAGGCCCAGGTGGGAGGATCCGTTGAGCTCAGGAGTTTGAGACCAGCCTGAGCAAGAGCAAGACCCTGCCTCTACTAAAAATAGAAAAAGTAGCCGGGCCTTGTGGCAGACACCAGTAGCCCTAGCTACTCGGGAACCTGAGGCAAGAGGGTGGCTTGAGCCCAAGGGTTTGAGGTTGCTGGGGGCTATGAGGACATCATGGCACTCTACCCAAGGCAATAATCTCAAACAAACAAACAAACAAACAACCCCAAAGTGCTTTCTTTCTTTTTTTTTTTTTTTTTGTACTTTCTCAAATGTATTCTTATCTGCTCTTGGCTGGTAGCTGATTACACTATAAAACAATTGTTCTTAGATTTGAACATACAATGGAATCACTTAGGAACCTAAAAAACACTGATGCCTGGGTCTTAAACACAGGATTTTTTATTAACTTGTTTGAGGTTTGTTCTGGACAGCAGGGCTTCTAAACACTCCCGAGGTGTTTCTAATAGGCATCCAAGATTGAGAACAGCTGCTTGCGAGTAATATTGTTTACAATCAAAGGTATTTTAAAACATATCTATTTTTGTCTTGATCTCCTAAACACTTTTTTGCCTAAAGAAATTTCCTAAAGGGCCAAATGAACCATAAAGAAATATTTTTAGGTTTTAATTTAATATTTTTTAATCAACTATTAAATTCAGAGTGAAAAATGCCTATAGAGTTTTTTAATTTTACAAAATCATTGAGACACAAACCAGAACCTTCCTAACTGTCCTAAGAATAGTGTGAATGGATGCTTTCAATTAACTCTGTGAAAATATTATTTTTATTTTGTGGTTTTAAAATCTAGCTTCTATATTACACACTGTGGGAACTGTTATCAGTTCTTTAGTAAACTGCGTAGTTTCTGGTGGAACATAACATTTTGTAAGAATAGAATAACAGGGATGGTACACCCTGGACATGAACACATCTGCCGTTGGTCCGCTGCTGTGCGTGGTTTTACATGCAGAGGGCACGGGCTCATTATTTTCACTGTTTCTGAGCAATGCCTTTTTTAAAACTGATTTTGGTCTGTGTAAGAAGGAATACTTTTTTTGTTCAACACCTGGATATGAATTTAATTATCAAAAATAAGTATGATCTAATGTTTCATTGAGTTTTCTGAATAACCAGATAATGTGGTCAGCACAGCTATCTATAAAGGTCTGGAAGAAAGCCGAGTCACAACAAGCAACTGCTCTGTTAAGGAGAAGATTACCGGCAAACGCGTGGGGTTCACACCGTTTGACATACCATAACGGTGGGCATGCATCTGCACCACACTCTTCAATGTTCTAGACTTTGTGACTTGGTTTCGGAGAAATGTAATAAAAGGAAAAAGGCTACTGACGAATGTTCTACATTTCATGTGTGGTTGTAAAATGGACATCCATGTAGGAATCGCTGCTTCTGGTGTGCCCCCTGACCAGGCAGCCGGATTCGAGGGTGCAAGGCCGGAGGGTGTGATGCAACCCTGTCCTTGGCACCAAAAATACGGGGCAGCAGAGAGAAAGGAACATGGCTGGAAATGTACAGAACCAGGAACCAGTCACCTGGGAAAGACACTAATGAGGGCTTTTCTCAAATTCATAAACAATCCTAAAAATTTACTGGACATTGAAAATTAGGTATTAAAGTTAAAAGAAACTTTTATAATCAGTAATTAAAAAATGTCTGTTAATTGTGTTAAAAGGAAGACTGAATTTTCTATTCTCTATATAGAAAATATGACCTAATTGTCTTTTGAAAAGGTGCTCAAAGGGGGCAGTGCCTGTGGCTCAGTGGGTAGGGGCTGGCCCCATATACCGAGGGTGGCGGGTTCGAATCCGACTCCAGCCTAACTGCAACAAAGAATAGCCAGGTGTTGTGGCAGGAGCCTGTAGTCCCAGCCACTCGGGAGGCTGAGGCAAGAGAATTGCCTAAGCCCAAGAGCTGGAGATTGCTGTGACTGAGGGGGACAAAGTGAGACTCTGTCTCAAAAAAAAGAAACGGGGATCAAAGAATAAAGACTACACAGATAAAAAAATATAGAGAAAGTATTCAAAAGGCATTTTACATTTATTTATTGGTGGAATTATTTATTTAGAGACAGAGTCTCACTCTGTTGCCCAGCCTAGAGTGCTATGGCATCAACCTAGCTCGAGCAACCTCCAACTTGACTCAAGCCATCCTCCTGCCTCAGCCTCCTGAGCAGCTGGGACTATGGGTACCCGCCACAACACCTGGCTAATTTTTCTATTTTTAGTGGAGAAGGGCTATTGCTCTTGCTCAGGCTGGTCTCTAACGCCTGAGCTCAAGGAATCCTCCCCCTTAGCCTCCCAGAGTGCTAGGATTACAGGTGTGAGCCACCATGCCTGGCCATTTTAATTTTATTTTAAAAATGAGCAATTCATTGTTGTATTTTATTATTTCAAATAAATACTCACTTATATACCCAATTTTTCAATTTGTAACTTCACATTCAACACAAATGAGAAATGAGGATCTGCCCTCCCCACCGCCTTCTCATTGAAGCAACCTCTTATGCCATCCCATTCCTCCATTTCTGCCTTTAAATCTCCGATTCTACTAGTGACTGATCACATCAGAGCAGCTTACTGCCTGGGTTTTCCATCCCCAGCCCTCTCATGAGAATAGCTATTCCTGTGCCAACTTACCACTGCTGCTGTATTTTAAGAGTTGTTTGAGATACATGAGGCCTTAAGTTCTCTTGTGGTTACTAGTGATGGAAATTTTGGGGCAATGTTAACTGTTACCAAAGCACCGTGTTGGTTTTTAGGATCTCCTAAGTCATAATTATTTTCTGTTTTCTTTCTATTTGGGAGCTAATCTGTTGAGCTGGCATTGATTGATTTGGAACATTGCATAGAAATATCGAGAAACAGATGGAGAGGAAGGAGAAGAGGCAAGTGGAGGTGGACAGGTGTGAAAAAGGGAGATTTTAATTTGTAGATTTATAGCTGGGTGAAATGAGTATTAGCTCTGTGGCTGGTAATGGGATGCCTGTGAACTTTCTTAGATTTTCAACATGATAATAAGGCTTCCCTGCTGATACCCATTGGTTAACCTGCCTGGGAGGTGATTTCCTTCACTGGTGTGTAAAAGGTCACTCCTAATACTTACTAATTAAGGTAGCAGCTGGCAGTGTGAATTATGCCAGTTTTATGAATGATCAAATCAGTTTAGACTGTGGCTGATAAAGCTTTTGAAAACTGTTCAGCGGTTTCCTGATGGGTTAACAAAAAAGTAAAACCACAAGTAAAAAGCTCCCAGATACTAGAAAAAAGCTAATAAAATTTAATTGTAAGATGGAAAGAGGATAAAAAAGTAAATGTAAGCTATATTGCTGTTTTAAAATTTGAGCAGAAAAGGTTATGTTAATTCTGAGATTTACTTGTATTATCTGGCTTTAGGTGAGTTTTAAAATTGTGACTGATAAGGGAATGGTGAATATATTTTTATAAACTTGATGCCAGCAATGTGCCCCTGATATAAATAATAAATGCAGAATAAGTAATTTCTATTGTGGGAAATCACTGGGCACAGACAGAACTTCTTTTGTGTATTCCTTGTGCAGGAAGATGAGAAATTCTTACTACTGACAATAATTTTAAAATTCTTTTACACAGTTACAATGTTAAGTCACCTTTGTAACAAGGTAGAGTCTCTGTAACAACTGTCTGATTTGGGGGTGTGATAGTTCAGGAGAGCAAAGGTGTTGTTGCAAAATTCCTGCAGTCACTTTCTAGGTCCATGCTAGCTGCTCCCCGCGGGGCTCTGCAGGGCCAACTCCAGCCTGTGTATTGAGCAACGGCTCAACTTTCCCAGGTCCTGTTTTCTCTCGCCCCTGATTTTTCTAGTAAGTTCGATTAGACATGTTGCAAAAGTCTATTTCTACATTAGCATCTGTTCTTTGACCTTTTCATCTGCAAACGGGTATTGTCATCTACCTCTGCTGGGTAGGTGTGATTCCTTATTTTGCAAGGAATTCTCAAACATTTTTTCCTTACAGAGACTACGAATTCACTCATTTTCATGAGAGGAACTTGGCTTTGCAAATTAACACGTGTAACACTGATGAAGCTTTTGAGAACTGTTCAGTGGTTTTGAGATCTTTTTGGCTGCAAGGAACGGACACTGTCTCCAGTGAGTTTAGGCCGAACAAACAAACAAACAACCCGGAATGAATTGAAAGTATCTCCACAGGTTGGGAGGTAGAGGAAGAGATGGGAATTCAAAGCCTTGGGAAGGACAAGCAACCAGGGCAGCTCCAGGGGTCTCTATGGCGATCACTCAGGGGAACCCTTTTAGGGAACTAGTTTTGAAACTCCTTCCTTCCATCCCGTGCGATTCTAGTCGGGTTTCAGATTGTAAGACAAAGAGGCTGGTTGCAAGGTTGGGTTGGAAGTCTCCCCTAGACCAAGTGTAGGGGAAGGAATCTTCATGGTTTTGATCTTGCGCTTACCCTGTGTCTGGCAGACCCATCAGGACTCGTGGAATAGAAGCCCATTGGAAGAGCAGGACTGCGGAATGAAGTGACAGGGCTGGAGGGCAAGGAGAATAGCAGGTAGCCATTCCAAGTCCACCGGGGTGCACTGCCTGCACTGAAGCAGAGAAATCAGGCAGTCGGGTAAGATCATTTATTCATTTCATGTCTTTGCTTGCTAGGCTACCCCCACAGGTAACACAATATCAATTTATTTTCCTTATAATTCCAGAGGGTAGAAGTCCAAATTCAGAGAGTCAGTGGGGTTGGTTTATTGTGAGGCCTCTTGTGTTACCTGGACGCCGTCTCCGCTGGTGTGGCCACATAATCGTCCTTCCACGTGTGTGTGGTAATCTTTTCCTCTTACATTGGATCAGGTCCCTCCCTACGACTTCGTTTTATCTTAATTTCAAATGCTTTATTCTCAATGGTCACATTCTCTTATTTTTAATTGATCATATCCCAAAATTTTACTTCACTTTCATTCTCAATGAAATTGTTCACTCTTTAAAAGATTTTTGATTGGTGTTTTGAGTCACTATTCCATTATCTTTTTTCCCCCTTTTATTTCTTAAAATTTGTTTTATTTTCTATTTTTTATTTTTCATTTTAGTAGATTTGGGGCATACAAGTTGGTTAGCATTTTAACAAGTGAATTTTGGTGGTGGTGGTGGGGAATATAATTCAGGCCGTAGCTGTAGATTAAATGACAGTGTATTTAAATTGCTAGCATAGTACGGCTTCCCCCAGTTATACCTACTAATAGGTTACACAGTTCCGAACATTTGTCTGGAAGACTAGGTATCAGATGCTGCACTAGGTACTGGGCTACAAAGATGGCTCAGTCATAGTCTTTGATTTTAGGAAGCTCGGTCAGGTGTATTTGTGTGTGAATTGTGTTAATACCGACACGTGTAGCTCAGACGTGTATGTGTGTGCTGTGTGTCTGGGCACACAAACGTGTAATAACACCACCTGACTTCATCAGTTCCTGCTTTGGCAAACTGCACCCTGTCTTGTACTCTCAGAGAATTGATAAGTTCTCATCCTTCCCTGGAAATACCCCTGGGTAGAGTGGTACAGTGTCAGGTCACACAGCAACCTCAGACTCCTGCCCAGTCTTACTCTGTCCCCTGGGTAGAGTGTTACAGTGTCAGGTCACACAGCAACCTCAGACTCCTGCCCAGTCTTACTCTGTCCCCTGGGTAGAGTGTTACAGTGTCAGGTCACACAGCAACCTCAGACTCCTGGGCTCAGGTCATCTTCCTGGATTAGCCTCCTAAGTAGCTGGGACCACAGGCGCCCCCACCATGCCCAGCTAGGTTTTTTTTTTTCTATTTTTTTTAGAGGGTGTCTAGCTCTTGGTCAGGCTGGCCTTGAACTCCTGAGCTCAAGTAATCCTCCCGCCTCAGCCCCCCAAGGTGCATCACAGGTGTGAGCCACCATGCCTGGCCGGATTTATAGAGTTTTAAAAACTCTTTCATAAATTTTACCTCCTTTCACCCTCCCAGCTCTGTGTCGGTCTCGTTTTATAGATGTGAGAATAAAGCCTCAAGGGCAACCAGGGATTTGTCTATGAAGTCAAGAGAGGTCGATGCCTTTCAGTATTCTTTCTGTGATAACATACTGCTTCTTGTTAAATGCAGTTTATATTTAAATTAAATACTGAATAGTTGCTGTTAACGTTACCTGTTAATGAGAACTGCTTCTCTGAAAGTACTTATTTCAGTTCTCTACCATAAATCAGATTCAAAAAGCCATTGAAAAACCTACTATTGAAGTGTTTACTTTGTATTCTTTTATAGTTTTATATTTTGCTTCCCAGCATCGGAACCCGTCCCTATATTTATTTAAGATGTTATTGGAATGTTCTTAACACAAAAAAATGATAACTGCTTGAGGTGATGGGTACCCTGGTTACTCTGATTTGATTATTACATATTGTATACCTATCAAAGCATCGCATGCACCCTATAATATATATCGTTGTTTCTATACTGATAAAAAATAAAAAATTAAAAAAGAAAATCCCCTTCCTTACTGATGTGGTTGGGCAGTATTTGCCCAGCCTTGTACTGGTGAGTTGAGCGTCGAGCGTGATCTGGGTTGGCTTGTTCCTTCACTCTTTTGCACTTGCTGTAGCTTTGAATTTGTAGCTAGTGGCCCAAGACTCAGGGGCAGAAAATCCTCTCTGGTAGCAGGTGGTTGCCATAAAAGGGTCAAAATCCTGTCCCCAGGAGCAGTAGGGACCCCAAGGGCAGCTTCTCATGTTCCATGCCCCAGTGGTGGTGGTAGTGCAGTGTCTGGTCCTCACTGAATGGACTGGGGCTGTGGTCCTGCCAGTGACTGGTCATCTTTACCCCTGCTCAGTTCTAGGCCTAGGTCTCCAGATATTACAGTGGTCATACAAGCTCTCAAGTAACCTTCCATTTAGAAATTTCACATGCTATAAATTCTCCCATGGGGACGTGCCACTCTGTGGACTTTGATAGTGTGTGAAGTCCTGTATGTCATACCCACCACAGCTGTGATATGGAACAAACGCCCTCAGTGCTGCTCCTTTTGGGACCTCCCTCACCTACCTGAAACATCAAGAGAGATCTCTTTTTTTTTTTTTTTTTTTGAGACAGAGTCTGCTTTGTCACCTTGGGTAGAGTGCTGTCGTGTCTCAGCTCACAGCAACCTCAAACTCTCAGGCTCAAGTGATTCTCTTGCCTCGGTCTCCCAAGTAGCTGGGACTACAGGTGTCTGCCACAACACCCGGCTAATTTTAGAAATGGGGTCTTGCTCTTGCTCAGGCCGGTCTCAAACTCCTGAGCACAGGTGATCTGCCCACCTTGGCCTCCCAGAGTGCTCGGTTACAGGCAAGAGCCCCCATGCCCGGCATAGAGATCAGTTTTCTCTCTCTCCAGTTTTCCATTTTCCAGAATCATAGAATATGATCCAATAACATCTTAATAATATTTTATTATTACAATATTAATATTTTGTAATTAATTAAATATTAATATAATTATTTTCTGCTTAAATAACACCCAAGATTTATTGGATGTTTAACATTTACTTTATTCTCTTCTTAGTAAGTGATTTATATGAATAAACTCATTTAATCCTCATTACAGTTCAAATGGGTACATCCTTTAATCATCCCCATTAAATATATGAGAAAGTTAAGGCACAGAGAGGTTAAGGGTTCAAGGTCACAGATCTAATAGGTAGCAAGTGGCACTCTATAGTGCTCTACCCAGGGCGACAGAGTGACACTCCGTCTCAAAAAAAAGAAAATCACAGCCAACAAATCATGAGTCTATCTGGTAGAGTGCTGTGGCATCGCAGCACACAGAAACCTCAAACTCTTTGGCTCGAGCAATTCTCTTGCCTCAGCCTCCTAAGTACCTGGGCTAGTTTTTCTGTTTTTAATAGAGAGATGTCTCACTCTTGCTCAGGCTGGTCTTAAACTCCTGAGCTCAAGTTATCCATCTTCCTCAGCCTCTCCGAGTGCTGGGATTACTGGTGTGAGCCACCATGCCCGTCTGGGTTCTCCCTTTTAGAACTAAAGTTGCTCAAGAATTTCTGAAAGTGCCATGCCTATAAGATACAGAATGTGCAATACCTTATATTTGTGTCTTCAGGTGATTGGTAGGTAACACAACAAAGTTAGCAAGTAGACAGTTTCTCTTCTCTCCGCAGGCTTCACGAACCTGGGCTCCAGTGACCAGACAATGTCAGAGGACAGTGTCATTTCACAAGCAAGGGCACCAAACGCAAAACAGGTTAACTGGGTCAGGGCAGCACAAATAGTTAGTGGAAGAGCCACAACGAATTCTCATGGTTTCCGACCTTCAACCTACTGAGTAAGCATATTTTTGACGCATATTATTTCTGAAACAGATTGACAAAAATCCTGTTTACTTGACTAAATATGGTAACACTGGCCAATGCATTGCTACTTGGTAAAAAGTAGCTCTAGGCAATCCAGGAACACAAAATCAAAATTTTCCTGGATACTACTGACATAGTTTCAGTAAACTAATTAAAAAATCAGTAACAGAAGGCCTGTGATAAAATTTTAGACTTTTTTTTTATAATATCACTTTTGACTCATCTTTATAAAACCGAAGTGTGTGGGCATCAGTTAGTGCTGAGAGGAAAACTTTCACAACTCTGTGAACTCAAGAGGACCATAAGGCATTCAGAAAATAAGTTAATATTCTGAAGTTCATTAATTAATACTTTTGACTACTCTGACCAGTTAGATCCCTGGGGATATATACCCCAATTTCAAATCCAATTAAAATGATATCTATTACTAAATTAACCCATGTACACTCAAATCTTGATATAAAATGACATAGTCTCAAGACACTGATTAATTAATCAAACATGCAAAAATATGTCAAGAAAATTATTAATCCACCTATTCTGATGTTATATCTCAAAGGTCTTCAAGCTTCTTACATGTTAGAAATATATACCACATCTATTCTTTTCCACTTTATCGAAAAGATAACACTAAAAAATATTTCACCATATGCTTGTTTAAATGCAGTGAAAAATGTTCTTTTCAAAGCATATGGTGATATTATTAGGTGTCTCTGACTATAGCAAGGTTGCAAAGGGAACTCGGAGCTAAACTGAAATGATTTTCTGCTGTGGTGTTCACACATCGCTATGTTCTCTAGGTACCATTGTTTTAATAAAAAACAACCTGAGCACTAGAAGATTAGAAGCGTCTGCTCTTGTGTACTGTGGTGCTGCTGCTTCTGCCCTTTCCCTGTGTAAGCCTAGACGGCTCAAGTTCCCACCTCTCGCCGAGGGGTTTTGGTCTCACCCCATCATCGCTGATGTCTGTGTAGTGTTCTGTGCAGGGAGTCGGCCTTCATCTGTGGCTTAGCTACCTTGCCTCACGCCACGCTGTGGGATTATCTTCTACTCACAGTGAGAGGCCTGGAGTTTCTTTTTCTTCAACAAAGTGCTTGCTTTAAAACGTTTCTTTCTGTTTTGATATACTCGATCTTTGAAGAAAAGAAAGAAAATTGAAAATAGATTATATTTCGTATGATGACTGAGACATTGGTTGTCTGTTATGAGAAATATAAATTTAAAAATTAATGTATTGAAATCTGGGAAACAAAATATCCTGGGCTTCCATGGGTTTGCTCATGATATTGTATATTCTTTTCCTGCATTTCTGCAATTCGTGTGAGTGTGTAAACATTCACCAATGTACAGGGTGGTGCCTGTGGCTCAAGGAGTAGGGCGCAGGCCCCATATACTGGGGGTGGCAGGTTTGAGCCTGGCCCTGGCCCAAACTGCAAAAAAACCAAAAACATTTACCAATGTATTAAGGATAGCAGGACTTGTCACATTTTAAACATGTGTGTGAATATATTTGCATAATATACTTTTTATGTTAGGATATCAGTGCCTTATATTTCATTGATAAGAAGAATCTGGATTTTATTTATTTATTTATTTATTTATTTTTGAGACAGAGTCTCACTTTGTCACCCTTGGAAGAGGGCTGTGGCATCATAGCTCACAGCAACCCCAAACTCTTGGGCTCAAGTGATCCTTTTGCCTCAGTCTCCCAAGTAGCTGAGACTCTAGGCACCTGTCACAATGCCCAGCTATTTGTTTTTAGAGACAGGTTCTCACTGTTGCCCAGGCTGGTCTGGAACTCCTGAGCTCAGGCAATCCACCTGCCTGGCCTCCCAGCGTGCTAGGATTATAGATGTGAGCCACCACACCTGGCCTTTTAAGAATCTGGATTTTTTCTTCCATTCTTGAGGTACTGTATCCAATGCACTATGGATACTAAGTGCACTATGAAACTAAATTATAGCTTTCATGTGAAAGCTATAACCCAATTATAGCCCAAGAATATGGGGAAAGGGGAAAGGGAGGGGAGGGGAGGGGGAAGGATGGGTGGAGGCAGGGTGATTGATGGGACCACACCTATAGTGCATCTTACAAGAACGTGTAAAACTTACTAAATGTAGAATATCAACGTCTTAACACAATAACTAAGAAAATGCCATGAAGGCTATGTCAACCAGTTTGGTGAAAATATTTCAAATTGTATATAAAACCAGCACATTGTACCCCGTGACTGCATTAATGTACACAGCAATGATGTAATAAAAAAAAAAAAAGGGAAAAAAAAAGAAAAAAAAAGGAATCTGGATTTTAAAAAAACTTTTTCATTACAGTGCCTTACTGGAATGAATAATATGTCTTTATCTGTGTTTGTTGTTTTTAGTTAAATTCGTTGCTAGCTGATATAGGAAGTTCACTAATTTTAAGCCCTGTTTTATATCATTTAGAGTGAGTATTCTTGATTTTGGTTATGACTATTAGCAATTAGCACTTTATAACTGTTTGCAATGACCACAGCAAACAAAAGCAGAGTGTATACAGTGTATGTACGAGTCACCGCTGAGAGTGATGACTCGTGACTATTCAGGGGATTGATTGCCTTGCTTTTTTGTGAGTTTTGTTTTGGTTGGTGAATATGGAAGAAATGCATAATTTTCTCTAGTTTTCCTGAAACAGTTACTTTCTATTCAACTTGTTATTTTTTCACCTTTTTACAGGGGACTTGTGCCTCCTGAGGAGAAATTCTACAATGAGCCAGACCCTATTTCCTAGTGCAAAGATCTGCAACCTTTAGGGTAAGTACATCAGAATCAGCTGTTGTAATATAGATTGCCCACCCTTGTCCCCCCAGTTTTTGATTCAGTAGGTCAGGAATGGTGCTGGATTATTTGCATATCACATGTGTCCCTGGTGGTGATGATGTCGCAGGCACATTTTGGGAGCAGCCCTTACAGTGTCACTCGGAGCGCCTGTCCTGTGGACAATACTCAGTTGGTCTGTGTCCCAGAGGAGCCAGTGAAACGCTCTCCTGCTCACCGAGAAAGCCCTTGAGCAGCTCCCTGTTGCCTGAAGTTCTTTCTTTGCTGCGGAGCTTGGTCATGAAACCACAGCCATTAAAGGGCCTCTGAACTCTCCCCAAGAGGGCTGGTTGATAAAAACAGTAACAACCTCTTTTTTTTTTTTTTACTGTGTCCAAAGATAAGCACTCAAGTTATTTCTCTTTATGGAGTGTCAACTAATCATTTTGGGAAAAAGAGACTCACAAGATAAATACGCTTAAGAAAGTTCTAAGATTTGTGAATTCTCCCAGCAGCAACCTCTGATCCATACATAGTCTGAAACTCCTTTTAAAATAGTAGTTGGACTTTGTCTCGGGGGTTTACTCTTGGCTTTTGTTCTCCAAAATGCAGCTCAGTGAGGGTAAAATTTCCTTCTGAGCAGGCCATGTGGTCTTGTTCATTCATGAGATCTAATCACAGAAGAGCAGAGGGCCTGGTTTGGTGGTTCACACCTGTAATCCTAGCACTTCGGGAGGCCAAGATGGGAGGATTGGTTGAGGCCAGGAGTTTGAGACCAGGGTGAGCAAGAGCAAAATCCTGCCTCTACAAAAACTAGAAAAATTAGCCAGCCAGGGTGGTGCTTACCAGTAGCCCCAACTATTTGGGAGTTTGAGGTGGGAGGATTACTGGAGCTCAGCTGTGGTTGAGTTTGCACTGAGTTATGATGATGCCACCATGGCACTCCAGCTGGGTGAGAGAGCAAGGCTCTGATTAAAAAAATAAAAAAGAGAAGAATCGATAGTACCTCCTTGGTTCAAGTAAACACTATACATCTTTCAGGACATTTAGGTCTCTGCCCCACTTGAAAATCGTTATCCATTTGATAATTTCTCTCTGAAAGGTAATCAGCCATTTTGTTCTTTGAAATGGTGTAGTGGGTTAGAATGAGTTTAGAACCAGGCGGATTCAGACTGAGTCCCAATTTCACATATTATTAGCTGAATGACCGCAGGTATGTCAATGACACAGGGTGAGCCTTAGTTTCTTGTTCACTGTAGAGTGATAATCCTTTCCTCATAGTGGTATTTACATGAGACAATATTAAGTCATTTAGCAGAAAGCCACAGAAGAAAGAGTTTTCAATAGTTTGTAGTTATTAATATTACTTGTAATACTATTAATAAAAATATTAGGTATCCAAAATGTTAGGATTACTAAATGACTATCTTCTAAATAAAGCTTTGCATTACAGAATCCAAGATTTGGAAGACACCTCTGAGGACACGTCTATCACTGCTTCAGCTTTTATTTACCAAGCACTTACTAGGCACCAGACACTTCCTAACCCCTGGTCATTGACGCAGCTCTGTTGATTCTAAACAAGCACCTGTCGTGCCAGGCTTCTCACTCCTTTAGACAAGACTCTGCTCCATTTTCAGGTCACTTTAATGCCTAGAAATTTATTCCTTCACTTATTAAAATCTGCATTTCTAGTAACTTCTACTCACTGAATTGTTATACATTAGCCCAGCAGGTGACACAGAGCTCATGTGGTCACTTATGCAGCTGTTATTTGGGTAACTTCCTCTAAGAACTTTGAAATGAATTGTTTCTCTGAGAGTTCTTACAGTGGACCGGAGGACACTGCAGGTACATACATACTTACCTTATATGGGGACGTTGTTCTAAGCCTACAAAACAGTGCAAGAATTTGCAAACTCACATGCTCCAGACAGCTACACAGTTACAAAGAAACAAACAAAAACATACTTCGAGGCCTATAAAAGGGAGACATTTTGTAGCTTCATTAATCAGGGTTATTATTTAGTTGAGTGTTGGTTGGAGTCATACTGAGAGTAGGAATATACTCTCTTCTGGTAAACTAGATGACATTGTCTATGGCAGAAAATTAATACTTGGTGGTATTGGGGGTTGACCTATGTCTCCCCCAAAAGAAATGTTCAAGCCCTAACCCCAGGACCAGTGGATATGACCTGATTTGGAAGTAAGGTCTCTGCGGACATAAGTAAGCTAAAATGATGTCATACTGGATTAGAGGAAGATCTAATCCAGTGTCTGGTATCCTTGGAGTGAAATTAAGACCCAGACAGACGCAAGCAGAATGCTCTGTGACTGTGGAGGCAGAAACTGGGGGACACATCTGCAAGCCAAGGACTGCAGCCACGAGAAGGGGGACACATCCGCAAGCCGAGGACTGCAGCCACGAGAAGGGGGACACATCCGCAAGCCGAGGACTGCAACCACGAGAACTAGGAAGAAGCAGGGAGGCTCTGCCCTGGACGTTTTAGGAGGAGCATGGCCTTGCCGATGTCTTAATTTCAGACTTTTAGTCTCCAGGACTGTGAAATAACAAATTTCTGTTGTTTTAAACCATCAATATTGGTGATAATTCAATAGGAAAACCTAGGAAAGGAATGTACTTTGTGTTAGGAGGTGGTGAGTTTGCCTTTAGGTGATTTTAAAGGAAGTGTATTGCAACTGTTGTTGGTAGGAAGATGGAGATAGAATCTTGGCACCTACTTTTTCCTCATTCTCATGGGTCTAAAGTCCACTTCTTTCCTTTGGGGGGAAAGCAGACACTGGAGCAGAAAAATGAGCACTAAAATTCTACTGACAGAAAAAAAATTAGACTAAGACTTGAGCATCAAAGTTCGGAAGATGCCAGAAAGGATAGTGGCCTGGGGCTTATTCAGGAGAAGCCGACATTCTTCAGGGGGCAGCTGGAGCTCACCAGGGAGGGTCTGCAGGTGAAGGGTCAATGTTGCATCTCAAGGAGAGGTCTGGAACGGAGCTCTTCTTGTGTCATAGTAGAAAGCCGAATCTGCCACTGTTCACCCTCTGACCCTGATGATTTACATCCCTCTTATGAGCAAAATATGCTTATTCTTTTCTTTTTCTACCAAAAATCTCATTTCATTATGGCATTTGCTCAAATTCCAGGGTTTTGTCATTGATAGCAGGCCCAGCTTCTGATGAGCCTCCTTGAATGTGGTTCCTTGGGTCTGTCTCCTTGAGATCCATTCCTAGTTCTGGCACACAGACTCCAAGATGGTCCCGTGATTCCTGTTTCTCAGTATTCACATCCTTGTCTCAGCCCTTCGCCTTGAGTGTGGGCAAGACCTGTGTGACTTGCTTTTAACCAACTGAGTAAGATGCACGTGATGGACACACATGGTCACCTGGCTTTGATTACAATGCTTATGATAATTAATGTCCATCTCGCTAACACCCTCTCTCTCTTGCTGGCTTTGAAGAAACAAGCTGCCATGTGTGAAATGCCACATAGAAGGGGTCGTGCAGAAAGGAAGTGAGGGTGGTCTCTGTCTGAGAGCCAGGGAGTGAGTGCTGATAACCTCGAAAGCTGATAGGTCAGAACACACTCCAAGGCGTCTTGGCCTAATGCCACAGTCAGCTCACGATGACCCCTGTGTGTGTTCTTGCCTTGGTTGGGAGTTCTCACGTTGGTTGGACTCAACCTGGCATTTCTCATCTGGGATCAGTGGAGGGTGTCAGACAGGGGCTGGGGCTGGACTGCAGCTCTGGCTACTGGCTCTGACACCTGCTGCTGCCCATGGCCTCTTTGTCTCCAAGTGGGCTCTCTGCTTCCTCGTGGCATGGAGACTGCTTCGTGAGAGCATCCCGGTGGTCATGAGAAGAAGCTGCAGAACTTCTATAACCCAACCTGAAGCCATACGATGTTGTTATATACTTTTGGCTTGATCACAGTTCCACTCAGATTTAAAGAAAGGGAATGTAAATCTCCTATCTGGGTAGGGAAGGGTCATATTGTAAGTTGAAAATGTACAATGGGCGATCTTTTTGTGGCCATGTTGGAAAATATAATCTGACACAAGAGCTGTATCTGAATAGTTTAAGTTATAGGACAGCAGGATGTCTGTGGTTAACAATGATATATATCATATACGTGTTGTCAAATGGCTAAAAGAAAGGGTATGAACACTCCCAACAGAAAGAAATGTGACTGTCTGAGATAACAGATATTTGAAATTACCCAGCCTTGGTCTCTGTGCACTGCATGTGTTGAAAATCACCAGGTACTGCATGAATGTGCAGAGCTCTGTGTCAATCAGAAATAAACTTAAAATCCCAGATAGAGACTTCACTGGTTTATGGAAGCAGGGAAAACAGAAACAGAGAACTTACTGGGAGCATCTCGTATAATTATAGAACTGATGGAATGGCAGGAAAACCAGCCCCAGAAAATGCAACCAAAAAGCCAGTAGAAGGTAATGGCAATGTTGGACTGGTGGGAGGACGGAGCAGAGGAATCCCCAGAGAGGTGGAAGCTCCCCGGCTTCACCCTGAGGTATGGAGGTGGTGGGAAACAGCCCACACCGAGGACAGCAGGGTGCATCTCACTAACCTTGTGGTTTCCTGATGTACACTTTGATTTTGCTGCTGCTTTTATTGTAATAACCACCCTATCACCTTCCACTGTTAAAATCTACTCATCTTTAAAGAGTCAGAGCGAGTGTCAGCATCCCAAATGCTCTGCTGCTTTGTCCCTTTGAACTGATTTCTTTCTTCTCTAACTTCTGTACTTTCCCCCTTTCTGATGAAACTTACTGTGCAATGCTGCAGGTATAGGTGTGTTCACCTGCCTCATCAACCCAGACAGGTGCAAGTTCCTTACCTTCATTTTCTTTATTTCCCCAGAGTATCTCAAAGCAACAGGTGTGCGGATATATCTGTTGCATGAATGTGGGTGGGTACCACTTGGAAATTATACAAAGAGTTTGGTGGTAGGTTCTGGATGAATCTTTCCTTTCCTTTGCTTAAAATACCTGTAAATATCATTGTCTTCCCTTCACATGCCATTAATAAAAAGCTTTCAGAAGATCAGATACATAATGAAGCTTTTATTTCTGTTTTTAAAAATAGTTTGAGATTAGTGATTATCTCAGAATATTGAGTAAGATAGAACAATAAGATCTCTCCACATATTTTGTTTCCTAATCTATAATTTTAACCAATGACTTAAACTGATTTCAGTTTTCCTTGTTCGTTGAGTGCTGCCAATGGATTACAAGTAGCTGTTGCTATTAGGTCAGATACAAAGTTTTCTTTAGCTGAATGTGGATATGCTTGTAATGTTTAGATTGATTAAATTATTATGTTGAGAACTTTTATGCTGCTATTTTTACACTCAGACATGACAGAAAAGTGCAAAATCCGATCCAAGCTTATTTGCTTAAGAAGAATATGTAAAATGGACATATTTTTCATATACATTTGAACGTAAGTTTATTTTAGGGTGTGGTAGTCGGCCTTAAAGATGGCCCTCAATAATCTTCACCTCTGATTTTCAAGCCCTTGCACAGCCCCCTCCCACACCGTAGCAGGGCTGGTCTGGGTGACCGATGGGACACGGTGGAAGTGGCGGTGGGGCCTTCCAAGGCTGGGTCCTGAACGGCCGGCGGTGCCTCCTATGCTTTGCTCTCTCAGCTCAAGCACTCTCGGAGATTCTGCTGCCACGTCATGGGACATTCAAGGAGCTGTCTAGAGAGTTCCACATGAAAAGGACTGCAGGAACATCCTGAAACAGTACAGCATAACAGGAGTGAGCCACGTGGGAAGCTGATCTTGCAGCCACAGTAAGATCTCATGACGACTGCAGCCCTGGCACCTGGCACCTCAATCAGGAGCTCAGGAGAGACCTGGGCCGGAACTGCTCCTCCGAGTCGCTCCTGACTTCCAGACTCCCAGAAACCGGGAGACAACGCATTATTATTGTTATTTTAAGTTGCTAAATCTGGGGATAATTTGTTACACAGCGATCATTAGCATAAAGAGATACTTGCTAAACTTAACAAAATTCAAGTATAAGGCAAATGTCTATGATGAGATGGGGACATAGTAAAGATTTCTTTAATTAGATAACCAGAAAGCTCACAGCACAGATATTTTCCCAGCAAAAGCAGTGTAGTTGTCAAGAACTAAGTAGAAAATGTGTTGGACATGGATTTGGCAAGGAAATTATTGTTTTTTTTTTTTCCTGTGTGATGACTTGAAGATGGGTACCATACTGTACATATGTTCAACTGTGACAACTGAAATTATTTCTCCATTAGAGACTTTCCCAACAGGCCCCACCTCTATACATTAAGTGTATAGCTCTATTGACAAAAAACAAACACAAAACAAAAACCTTCCCACATCTCCACTGGCAGATAAAAATATTTAAGTAAAAATACCATCTTATTATTTTTTGGAAGTTGGGCTTCGCAGTAAATGATGCCTGGGTTCCGTGACACTGCTGGCGGCCTCCATCTGGGGTGCTGAGCTGTGCGCGGCAATGCATGCATCCCACATACTCACTAATGAAGCAAGGTAAAGAAACAGAAAAGCATCTCATTCCCTCAACATGCAGCTGGTGTGTGATGCCAGATGTAAAATCATTGATGTTCTTGCCAAGTTCTCAGGATCATGTCATGATTTATTTAAACTCAGACAATCAAGACAGTGTTGATTTTTAAAAAAGTAGTCATATCCAAGGAGACTGATGAGTAGGTGCAGAAGAGCCGCTCTTTTAAAATAAAATGTCTGTGTATAAAGTGCAAGATAATAATTTGTATCTTTCCTCCTTCCTCTATAGAATATTGTGGTTTTCCTCTGTAGAAAGAGGTAATGGCTCTACTTTCTAACCCCTCAACTCCTCCAGAATTAGTTATAATGAGGTGCATAAATTCACTAGAACTATAATTGAAAAAAAACCCCACTATGTTATTTTGAAACAAATGTTGCAGATGCCTATCTAAAATGGATAGTAGATGGCCTGTCTTCTTTTAATAGTTTCAAGCATTTTCTTGGATACTTTGTAATTCATGATATTGGAATTCATTATAATAGAGATGAAACGTTCCAGTCTCCTCCAGAGGAGTGATTTCTACCATCTGCACTACTGGGCTGTGAAACTACAAAGGTTGGAGATTTTTTTCCCCTTAGAGACAACTTTTTATCTGGCAGTAGGAACTACAAGGGTCATTTTTTGTGCTTGCTGTGCAGTGGTGTTCTAGAACTATTAGAAAGAGAACTAATTTTTTTGAGCTTCTGCCATGTGCCACACACTTGGGTATCTTACTTTGTTTTCAAAACAATCATCACAGCTACCCTTTCTTCAGAGACTCTAAGCAGATAATTTTTTTATTGTAGTGAAACATATACAATACACAATTAACCAATAACAATAACTTAATTATTTTAAGTTTTATTAAATATACAGTTCAGTGTCCAGCATTAAGTACACTCTCATTGTTACCAAACCATCACCATCATCTATTTTCAGAACTCCACAGGGGGCATTTTAAATTATGCAACACTTCTCAAAAATCAGGATCCCTTTGTCTCTCAAGGAAAGTCATCAAGGAAGGAACAATGGCAAAAGTTATAATAGTATATTTTACGTCTATTTAACCTGATTGTGACTCAATAATTATTTTGGTACCTGCTAGAAACAAGATATCCTACCAGGCAATTTAGAGAATATGAGCTAGAAACCCCAATTTCAAGTGTTGACTGGCCCTCTGCAGTCTGGCCTTGTTAAACTCGCTCATTCAACAGGTCTAGAATGTCTTCTCCATGCTAAGAGCTCTGCTGGGTATTTGGTCTGCATGTAGTGAAGTGTTGTCACAGCCCTCATGGGGCTGCATTCAAATAATTGTGAGTATAGCCCTCTCTAATCTAATCAAATTCTTGTAACACCCCTAAACGGTAGGAATATGAATCATTTCTATTTTATAGACCAGAAATCTTAGTCATGTGGGCCTTAGGGTCCCCTAGTAGTAGAACTGGACCTAAGCCCAGGCCATCTGATTCCATCTGATTCCGGGCCATTCTGTGTGTCCAACCCTTCCCTCACTGCAGCATCAGTTCTATTTGTGTGCTCATTTGAGTACGTTTTCCTGCTATGCCTTGTGTCTCATGAGAAGAGACCGTCCTGTCCCTTCAGTCCCTACAGAGTGGAGGATGCAGACTGAGTGATCACTAAGTATTTGTTGGGTAAATGGATGAGGGAAGGGATGAGTCGATCTCTAATGAATGAATGAGTGAATGAATGAATGAGTGCCTACAGATGTTAACCTGATCAGCACTGACACATACCTCCATGAAAAATAACAATATAATAATCATACAGAATAACAATTTATTATTTATTTATTTATTTTATCAAATGATAGCTGTGGGGTACAGTGTGGTGTTTTCATGTACAATTTGAAATATTTTCATCAAACTGGTCAACATACAGAATAACAATTTATTTTTCCAGTTGAAATGACTGAAGTGTACCCAGAAGTAAAACATTTCTTCATTTTAGTACTTTGCTTAAAAGATTTATTTTTGTTTGACGACATACAAATCTGAGATCTGGACCATTTTCTATCGTTAAAGGTTCCATGACTTGTCTTCATATGCCGGGATCAACGGGCCAGCCGAGTTCTGGCAATTATGTGTTTCCTTATTAGAATTCACAAAGAGCGTAAATTAAGACCATTCTTTTCTTTGCCTTATTGGCCATTATGGCCAATTTGAAACTACCAGTACATACAGCTGGTAGAAAATATTAACTTGCATCACAGCCACGTAGGTTCTTTTGCTCAACAAACCTCCACAAGTTAGTGAAACAATGATTTGATGTTGTAGAGTTTGAACCCAAGGGTGAGTCAGAAAAAAGGACTAAAAGAAGAAGAGACGAGTTGAAATTCCTGGACGGTTCCATAGCTGGTCTTCTCAAGCTTCCGTTGCCTCATGTACGTGTGCTCAGGATTTTATGGGAATGATCCATTTAGTTTAATTATTACTCAGCTCTGTACAGTTGGTGCCATTACTGACCCACATTTTTAGATGAGGCACCTATGGCTGAATAAGCTTAAGCAATTTGCTCAAAGTGACCCAGCTCTTGCTTGAATTCAGGCATGATTTTTTTTCCTCTGGTTACTAAAATATTACATATTTATTACAGATGATGTATAATATAGATGAAGCAAAATAAAAAATACACAATAATCCTCAAAGTGAGAAATAACCATGATTAACATTCTGGTGAATGTCTTTGTAGTGTTTATTTTCCTTGATTATATGTCTTATAAAATGTTAGAAGTAGACTGTCTGCAGTCATGCACCATGTAACAGCGTTTCCATTGACCAGAGACTGCTATACAGTGGTGGCCCTATCAGTGTGCTACTGTATCTTTACTGTCGTTTTCTATGTTTAGGTCCCCAGAAACCATAGTGGTACAACTGCCGCTAGTATTCAGGAGTAACGGGCTGTGCAGGTGTCTAGTCTAGGAACCAAAGGTTACCTCACAGGGCCTGGGTTCCCGGGAGGCTGTCCAGCTAGGTTTGTGTGAGCATGCTCAGTGACGTTCACACAGCCACGGGGACATCACCTACTGACACCTGACTCGGCTCGTGTTTCAGCAGCTCAGGCCCTGAGTTGGTGTTAGTAACACCTTTCCCCACCTATGGAAACTCATGGAGTCTTAGTTTGAAAAGCATTTAAAGTAGATATTCTTGAGTCTCTGACCAGACCTTTTGAATCAGAATGGCTGAACAAGAATCACAGGTAACATTGCAGCCTGCTAAAGCTTGAAAACAAGATATTGAAACGGTTATTTTGCTCTCTGCTTTCGTTCACACAAAATAGTTCCAGAGCACTCAGTCTGTGAGGGCATGTGCCTGGCACTGAGTAGCATAAAAAGATGTATTTATCTTATTAGACCTAGTGGTTCTTTTCCAGGGCACAGGGCCTAGTGGGGTAAGTAATAGCCTTGAATAAAGACGGTGGCTATGACACAACACAATGCAATGTTCTGCTGTGAAACAAGGCTCTATGGGAGAGAAGGAAACATTTCTGCTGGAGGGGATCCTTGAGATGGTGAAATGAGACTTCCAGGGAGGGAGAACATCTGAGCTGATGCCAAAACATGGTGGGAGAGGTCACGTAGAGGGGTGCTTAGGATTTCTGGGGTGCAGAGTTCATATTACCAGAGAAGGAATGGTAGGAGTTAAGGGAGGGTAGTGTGGTGGGGAGTAGGGTTACAGCGAGCTCGACTGAGTCCTAGGGAGATAGAAGCAGGTGAGACTCAAGGCTAGTTTGGGGTGCATTTGGAAGGAGCTTGGAGCATCTCTGTTCAGCAGAAAAAGGGCATCGCAGAATCTTTTTGGTAAGGAGGAGCCTAACCAAAGCAGACTCAAACTCAAAATGTAAACTACCTGCCAGATGGATTGTTTGGAAGAATTATGGGGCTAGAGCCAGGGAGCTCAATGTGAAGTCAAAACCAAAATAGAGATGAAGCGATGGGAAAAGAAAGTGGCAGAGAGTTGCAAAAAAGTGCTGGAAAAAAATAGATACAACATGGAGTTTAATTAGATCTGGTGGGGGTGGGTGAGGAATAAAGCAAGATGACTCACGTTTGGCACCAGAGAGAACAAGCGCACCCTTAACAAACAAGGAAGTCAGCAGAAACCGGGGCCTGGGGAAGTTTAATTTTAGAAATTTTAAGTTTGAGTGGCTGCCAGGATATCCAAATTTAACCCCTTTATTATGTCTCTTATCGTAGAGGATGAGAGACAAGTCTATTCTATTACCAGCAGGAGTTCTGCTATTCACCAACCACCTATCTTAATTTTCCAGGTGGGCTTCCTGCCCTCCCCCGAGGGCTGTCTGGTTCCTTCTTGGTCCCGCAGTATCGGATATTTTTTGTAAACGTTTGGATTTCAGACTCTGGAGATTCTGTGGGACAAGATACCATTTCCCCTCATTAATACAGATTATTTTTCACGCTGAAAATGTAATGGATGCTTATGGTTCTCTTGACCAGGGCTCTCCCAAGACGCCTTCCACACGGGCAGCAAAGCTGTGGAGGAGGACACGGTGCGTCTTGGGAAAGAACGTCCTTTCCACCCACACAGGTTTACAGTGGTGCAGGAAACCTGTGGACAGAGAACTGGGGCTCAGGGACAGAGAGATGGGCTGATGGATTTGGGAGATGCCTGTGTGGAAGTGACGGGCGAGCAGGCACCGCGGTCGATCTTCTGAGTTATGCTCCCATGTTCTGCTTTGCATTTTGCATTTTGCTGGTGACTGGCTGTGTCTTCTGAAGCAGATCAGACTGTTCTAGTGAGTCAGTCCACGGGGTTTCCTCTCCAGTTCTGTTCTGTGTTTGTCCCTAATCAACTTCCTCTTATCTCTAACCACTTCAACAACATTTCTGTCTAAGCATTTTTCTGGTCTCCACTGAGGTCAGAGACAAGGGAAATAAACTGAAACCACCATCCTGTCCACAGGGTTCATGGAGAGCCTTGTGTGTGTGAAGCATCATTCCAGATGCCGCAATCATATTATACCACATATGACATCAAAGTACGATGAAAGAAAAGCTTATCTTAGTATGACAATTATTAGAAGTTGGAAGGAGTCATTGAGAGAGGTCATAGATTTTAAAAAGATTTTAGGAACAAATGATTAGGTTGAGAGTTGCCTGCTAATTGATAATGGAACACGGGACATTATATGTTCTTAGGATAATATTATATTTCTTTTGACAGATAGGCTGAGAATTATTTTCACTACTTTCCACCTTACCATTGAGCTGTGCCCTTCTTCATATATAATTATTTTATATCTGCTGCCTCCTCTACATTGGCATGTATGTCAGCCAATGAAAGCAGAAATTTCATTCTTTCTCTTACATTTTATTTGCGGTAATATGAGTATTATGTCTCATAATCAGTTCTGCATTATATTTCTAAGCAAGAATGATAAATAATTGTCATCTCATATGCAGTAGAGTATTAGGCAAAGGACAAACATATTTCTTTAACTTAAATGGAGGAAAAGATTAAACAGTGTCCCAATTCAGCAAGAGACATTTCCGATTTAGGGAATGATAGTAGGTTGAGGGTCAAGGAAGAAGTTGGCAAAAGACTAATATGATGTATCTTTTCTTTCTTTTTCTGCAGATTTCTACAAAGAAACCAGAAGCCAACTTCTCCAGGACGTTTAGGCGGGGCTGCTTTGAGGCACATCTGCCTTCTAGAACCGCAGTCCCATACCTCAGGCCGGCTGGAGCCCTGGTTACTAGCACTTCGTACCCAGCACAGAGCAGCTTCCTGTTTTCTTCGGTGTCTCTTGTGACAGAAGCCCGTGGCGTGTGCTGGACATGGACGGTGTATTTTCCGGCGGTGTTTTTCCTCCTTATTGTCTCGGTTCTAACTGCTTTATCTGGGTGCAGACTTGCTCTAATCATGGCAAAGGCTGTCAAGGTGAACCTCCACCTAGGAACTGTTCAGTTTCATGATTTTATGAGAGTTAGAGAAGAGTTTTTCCAGTAATTTCCTTGCTTATTTGCTACTTTTTGTGGGATCCATCTAGTTAATGGATTAATCATCCAGTTACTACTGGCATGATTGTAGACAAGTCACGTGCAATCTCAAAGCTTATTTTCCTGTCTAAAACCAAGCATAACACTGCAAATTACAGGTGTGTCCTGGGGATTCAGTGAGGTCGTGCACAGTGCCATATATCTTTGGGACATATCTTTCATGAAAATGTCAGCTCAGTTCCTTTTGCACCAGGATTGAGATGTGCTACATTCAGTGGCAATTCTGAATTTCAGAGTTTTAAGAGTGACTTGAATAATTTTATACTCCCTGATTATAACAGCATGGCTTACTGTGACTAAGGGCCTCTGCTAAGCACTTACTGTATACTGCCTACTGCTCACTCCAGCATGGGGAGAAGGGTCCTAGCAACTCTACCTTACACAGCTTGTGTAGAAGTGACTTGCCCAGCGTCAGCCTGTTGGGTCTGACGCTGAGGTCTGTACTCCTAACTACAGCACCCTACCCCCCTGTGACCATCTTCTAAATACTGTGTCACATTTTGAAAGTGTGATGCACAAACTTAGTTAATCTATAATGACTGTGAGGGGGAAAATTTTTTACTTGGGGTAGAAAAAATTATACCTATGGATCTGAAATTCCATGATTGGGTACATCAGGACCAAGGACATTTGGGGACAGCTTCTCTTCCTTTCTACAACACTGATTAAGAGCACAAACTCTGGGTCTTGGCGCCTGTAGCTCAGTGAGTAGGGCACTGGCTACATACACCAACAGGCAGGTTCGAACCAGCCTGGGCCTGCTAAACAACAATGACAACTACAGCCAAAAAATGGCTGGACATTGTGGTGGGCACCTGTAGTCTCAGGTACTTGGAAGACTGAGGCAAGAGAATTGCTTAAGCATAAGAGTTTGAGGTTGCTGTGAGCTGTGACACTATAGCACTCTACTGAGGGCAACATAGTGAGATTCTGTCTCCAAAAAAAAAAAAAAAAGAGCATGAAGTCTGGAATCATATTTCCTGTGTTTGTATCCCAGCTCTGTCACTTAGTAACTCTGTGACATAGAGCACGCTCAACTTTCTGAGCCTCAATTTCCTCATCTGTACAATGATGACATCCACCTCGTAGAACTGTTTTGAGGATTAAATAAATTAATATATGTGTTAACTTAAAATAGTTGCAGAGTAGCTGACACTTGGTAAACACCATTTAATACTATTAATATTTCTATGTCCCACACATTATATATCTCTTTCTGCTGTCTCCGTGTATACACAGTTGCACTCTTGCTAAAAAATATAGACTTACTTAATCTATGTATTTTTGTAATGTTTGTCCATAAGATTATAATCTGGTTTTGGAGTTTTTAGTATGTTATAATAAAAGGAAAAGGTGTTACTCTCAAATTTCTTGCACCTCCAAAAACAATTATTGCTTAAGAATTACTGGGATTGGCTCGGCGCCTGTGGCTCAAGCGGCTAAGGCGCCAGCCACATACACCTAAGGTGGCGGG
>NW_003852412.1:24773755-24840491 GCF_000181295.1 Otolemur garnettii
AATTATCTTTTAAATTTTATATTTATAAAATTGAAATCTATTTAAAAGATCAAAATTAAGGCCAGGAGCCACTGCACCGGGAGGCTGATGTAGGGGGATTGCTTGTGCTTAGGAATTTGAGACCAGCCTGAGCAAGATGAGACCCCATCTCTAAAAATAGCTGTATGTGGTGGTGGGCGCCTGTAGTCCTGGCTACTTGGGAGACTGAGGCAAGAGGATTGCTTCAGCCCCAGAGTTTGAGGTTGCTGTGATGCCAGAGTACTCAACTAGGGGACAGCCAAATGAGACTCTGTATCTATCTATCTATCTATATCAATATCAATAGATGCCAAATATATGGAGCAACCCACATGGCCTTATCCTAAGTCATAAGTTGAGTTAAAGCAAATTAAAATGTGTGGTTGAGTAGAATCTTCTTGTCTACTGTGCTATGCCTGCACGTCAGTGAGGTACATGGTTAGGTGGCTTTGCCTTTTTGCTCAGCTCAAGGAGTCAATAAAGTCGTGTTATGTAAAGTGCATTGAACTCCTCAAGAGAGAAGTGTTATATTAATACTTGCCTCACAGTGATGTTCTCAGACTTAATGATAGAAAGTTTATAAATTGCTTTGGTGCTCCCACTAACATCCTGATGAAGCATCATTTCGTCTTATTGCCAGGGGCTCGATGTTACCCGGAATGGAAGTTAAGGGGGAAATAACATCCCAGGCTCTATTTTGCAATCAGAGGTACATAAAATGCGGAGAAAACATTTTGCTCTTGTTGTGAGTGGTAGAGTTGATGATTTTTATGTTTTTTCTCTCTGTTACATTTGGGATAGGGTGGAATTTATGCAGTGGTTTAAGAGTGTATTCATCATTAAAGTATTTAATGGCAGAAACAGTGATGATGATACAAAGAGAGCTTTAAGGACACCAGTACTCAAGTGTTATCAAATTAAATTTTGGTTTTCAGAGTCAAGCTTTTTTTTTATATGATTACTATTAAATTTGGCATTCTTGAGACATGTCTAATCAATACCTGTAATACTTACCAACATCAGTAGGGCGAGTAGTATTGTAAACACATATTCTTGCTGTCGGGCACATTTTAAATGTCTAAACACTAATCAATATAGCAAAATTAAGTATTGACTAAAATAGCTTTATAATAAGTAATTATTGGTTTGCTCTTTTAGAAATGAGACATTTTCACTTTGGGAATAAAGAGTAAATTTACTGTCACGAAATTAAAGTGTTTTTGACCTTTTGGTGCAACTTTCCTCTCTCTCTGAAATGATTAGGTTTAAATATGATTGCACAGCTGTATTATGTTGCCAGCATCAATTTTTAATTATTATAAGGTCAGTGTTAGAACAAACGCGATCAGGACAGTTCTGCAGTACCTTTATTTACTTTCCACTCCAAAGCCACCCCGTGTTACTAAAACCAGCCCCAGCCTCTCTCGGCTGTGTGGCTAATTAGGTTTATGACAAATCCTCTGCTTTTTTTCATTGTTCATCCTGTTTTGTTGATTCTTTTAAGTTTTTAAAAATACAAATTGTTTGATTCATCTCTTCCCTGCATGGGAGAACATTTACTTTCCTGTGTGTCTGTGTGTACACATCTCTGAGCGTATAAGCACAGATCACAGTAGCCGCACAGTCCTGCCGTGGACACCGTGAATGTTTCTCCCCACAGTGTACCGTGGAGGGCTGGTTTGTACGAAGCCCATCTTGAGAGAAAAGGGGCCCCTTCCCAGGCACAGGTTTCCGTGATTCTGTGTTCAGAGAGATTTGCCCTCATCCTGTTTTTGCTGATTACTTTGACTTTGGATTTAGTTCTTTAAATGAAAACATGCTTGCTGAATACAAAAGCTACAAAATAACAACACACTCTACATATTGTTCATTTAAATTCCCAAGATTTTCAACATTCATAGCAATTTAGGTTTTAATCACAAAGGAGATTTTCTAATTCTCAACTAGTTCTTCAGATGTCATTTTCTGTTGATATATTATTTATATTTTTAAAGCAACAAAATACTAGACCAAAAACATGTGTGGTATTTAGTAAATGAAGCAGCATAAGATTTCCTGCAAATTGGAACACACCGGCCACTTAGTCCATCTCTGTGGTCTGGGGACTGAATGGTCAGACGGGGCCGGCTCCACTGGGAGTGCTAAGGTGCAGCGGTGGGGAGCAAACCATCGTCAGCTGGCCACGGCAAGTGGGAGAAGGGCGGGCGGCCAAATGACCCAGTGGAGGAAGGAGCAGGGTGGGCCGCAAAGAAGAAATCTTGCCTTTGATTTCTCCATACTTCATCATCAGTTTGGTAGGACTATAAGGGTATAATTACGAGACTTTATCCCTGTGTTAGGTGACACAGTGTTTTCCCTTATTCCCTTCTCATCCATTATCTTATTTTTGAGTAATTCTGGGAACAGTCACTTTTAAAAAATAATTATGTAGGGTCCTCTTGTTAAAAAATTTTAAGGTCTTCTATATAGGGTGTAATGATGGAATTCCAGGCATTGCAGCAGGGAATTAGGAGATATTTTGGAACTTGATGGTTTTTCCCCAAACTGCTTAGATTATATTATCCAAGAGTAAGCTCATTCTGAGTGATTTTGTGCAAGCCCAGTTATGACAGTCAATGCTGAGAGGCTTTTTGAAACATCTTGTCATAAATATCTCTAGAACCTCTGACTGTAAAGATTTCTGCATAGCATAAGCCCGTGACAGGCTGGCATTTCCAGGTTTCTAGTTTCAGAAACTGTGCTCTTAGCTACTGAGCTCTTAATCACTAAGCTCTATAGCCCCGGCATATTTCTCATACTTACAGTTAGTGTATTTAGTTATTCAACACATATAAACAAAGATAGCTACAAGACTGTTTTCAGGTTTCTGACAATAACATAAATGCAATTATTAATGATTTCTAAATCATATTGAATGGAGAGATTCTGTGATTTAAAAAATAACCAACCTAATTGCCCTCGTCTCTTTATTCTCTGACTCTCACTCCCCCATGGTGCTTCTGTCATTACTTAGATACCAAAATATTGATGAATAATGCACTATAAACACTGCTAGAGAAATCCTTCCTACCAACAAGGCATCATGAAGGCAAGCAAAACATTTGTTAGTATACACCAAAGTTGCAGAAAGATCACAGATGAATGTAAAAGCCACAGAAACATTGATCAAGGTTAAAATCATGCTTCATTCCTGCCAGTCATGGTACTTGGGCAAAAGGTTTCTGTGTTAGTGAAGTGTCACTGTTTTAAGAGCTCACACAGCACATGCAGCTGTCCCATGGAGGTGTTATTGGTTATCTTTGTAGAGCCCAACCCTTTTCCCAAGACATAATTAAAACATCTTCAAAAAATGAGAAGGCCGGATAATCATCAGAGAAATGTAAATCAAAGCCACTCTGCAATACCACCTAACTCCAGTGAGATCAGCCCACACCACAAAGTCCCGGGTCTGCAGATGCTGGTGGGCATGGAGAGAAGGGAGCCCTTTTGAACTGCAGGTGGGACTGCAAACTAGTACAACCTCTATGGGAAAGAAGTATGGAGAGTCCATCCTCAAAGAACTAAAAGTCAGCTTTCCATTTGACCAGCATTCTCATTACTGGGTATCTACCCAGAAGAACAAAAATCATTTACCACAAAGACGTTTTGCACCAGAATGTTTATTGCAGCTCAGTTCACAATTGCCAAGATGTGGAAGCAACCCAAGTGCCCATCAACCGAGAAATGGATTAACAAACTGGTATACCGTGGGTACTATTCAGTCATAAGAAAAGATGGAGACTTTACATCTTTTATGTTTACCTAGATGGAGTTAAACACACTCTTCTTAGTAAGATATCTCAAGAATGGGAAAAAAAGCATTCACTGTACTCAATACTAATATGAAATCAATGTATAAACAACTACATATTTACACAAAAGAAAAAACACAAGTTAGTGTAGCAATGGGGAGGGGAGAGTGGGAGGAGGAGGGCCCTTGGGGGGAACCCCCCTCGTAACATGCATAATGTGTGGGTGTGGTTCAGCATGGCCCCTGGGTAAAGGGCTCAACTACAACTTGAACTTTACCTTATAATTGAAAACAGTGTAACCTAAATAGTTGTAACATCGTATTAATCTGAAATGAAAAAAAAAAAAAGAGAGGCCAGATAGGGAACTTCATTTTCAGTCTCTAACTACCTCAAGATTTGCTTTACCCTTTCAAGACCATATGAATTACCCTCCAGGTTTTGGACACAAGGATAATTTTTGTGGATTACGTATTTAGATTGTACTGTGTTCAGTTTGGTGGTCAAGGAGTCTGGTGTAGGAAGGATAAATGTGGCCCTCAATGTGATGGTGCAAGCAATAGAATGTTGCTATATATTCCTAAACCAGTAACACTGATGGTTTATCATCCACCTTAGTTTAGCCAGATAGTCAATAGTAGTTGTAATTTGCTTGCTGTACTTCTCTTTTTTGTGTGTAGGTCACAGGACTCTCAGGTGGCCTATACACTTGGAGAAAATTAGGGAAGGACTTGGGTTATCAATTTTTTTTTTTGCCATCATGAGGGATGGTTATGGTACAAACTTCGATGGTCCATTTAAGGAATGTAGACGCTGCTGACTCTAAAACAAGCCAGGACAGGAAACTTTGAACAGCCTGGAGTCACTTCCCCTACCTTGGACGTATCACTCCCTATCCAGTACGGTGGAAACATTTTATGACACTACACGAATAGCCTATTATCCTATTAAAATGTGATCAAGCACATCAAAAAAATGAATATTAATGTTATAATGACATAATAATTTATAATCATTGCATAGCAAACAATAAAAATTTGGTCTGTAACAAGGGCTGGTGAATGGCGGGGGATAAAGTACGCAAACTGTCAGTGGGAATGGGAAGGGGGCAGCCACAGGCAGTATTAACATGTTAGTTACTGAAGTGTAGGAAGGCCTTTGGCAACTGAGAGGGTGGCTAGGTAGGGGCACCAACTTGTTCTGGTTTGCCAGGAACTTTTGGGTTTAATATTGAACATCCTATGTCCTGGAAACCCTTTTAGTCCCAGGAACGCTGGGAAGTTTCTTTATGTCACCCTGTGGCCAGAGCGACTGCAAGGGGTTTAGGGCAATAGTCATTTTATCAAGGGTGGAATCATTTCAGTATTTTAAAAATTGATCAAGCCACACTGGTGTGTACCAGCTCTGGATACATCCACTCTGGAAGACAATTTGACATTATCCTAGGAAATTCAATATACACGTATCCTATGCCTAAGGTGACCAGATTTTAACATTGGTAAAGCAGGACACCATTGGAGAGGCAGGGCCTGGGAGGCGGGGCCTGACAACAATGCAAACTTTGATAAGCAGTTCTCGATAATCAGTTCTCAACAATTATTTGTTATTATTAAAGTTTAACATTATAAAATTAACAAAAATAATATAAAACGCATATCCTGGTGAAATAGCCACATGGCAGCCAAAAACCATATATTCCCTTCCTGTTCTCCTGTGTTACCTAGATTGTCATGCATTCTTTCAAAAAATTGGGGCCTTTTAAAAACGCCGCATGACACGGGACAAATTGTTGAAAATCGGGACTGTCCTGCCAAAAGCGGGACGTCTGGTCACCTTACCTATGCCCACCTACGTTCCTCTTATTTAGGAAGGATCAATCATAAATTGATCAAAATTGAACGTGTACATTAGGAAACTGTATAGAATTTCAAAGCAGCATTGTCTGTAATGACAAAGAAATTGGAAACAACTTAAACATTTAGCAACCGAACACTAGATGGTGACATTGTACTTTTCACACAGTGGAATACTACGCAGCCATGACCAGGGTAAAAAGCTATGAACTCACTTCACAAAGAACATTGACCTGAAAAAACCAGTTGAAAATGAAGAGGTTATGGTTTATTTAGGTAAAGTCAAAAACAACCCAAAGTAAGCAATATCTTAAAGGGATACACACATGTGAAGTGAAGAAAAGCAGGAAGATAATAAATAGGAAAATTGGTGGTGGTGATTCCCTGTGGGATCAAGAAAAGGGCCTGCAAAAGCCTTCAAAGTTCTTCTAAAGATTCATTTCTTAAGCTAACTGGTAATATGTGATTGTTCTTTTTATTTGTTTCACCTAACATGTTTTATAAATTGTGTAATATGTATACAATCTTTAATTAAAAATTAAAACTCCCTAAAAGTTAAATTTTTCTTGGGCTCTATTAACTGAGTTTGTATCTTTTATCATCTTTTATATCCTTCAAAGAGATATGGGGAAGTCACCATCTAACAAGTATTTATTAATTTCTACTGTGTATTAGTTATATAAAAAATTGAAAGGAAAAACTCCTACCAAAATCTGTGTCTTGAAAGGGCATAAATACTAGTAGAAGCATAATGTGCTCCATCTTTATAAAAGACTAGAGGAATAGATGATTTTCTACAGTCAGGGTATACAATTATGTTTAGAATGTTGTGTGTGGTCAACCAAAGATATATTTTCATATCTTTAGTAAAGACTTTTTTTGAACTTGACTTGTATATTCAACTGCCTACTTGTTATCTTTGCTTGGATATGTTATAGATATTCAAAGTGTAACATGTCCAAAGGACAAATCCTCAGATGTTTCCTGACATCTTTCTTATCTCAGTAAATAGCAACATCATCCTTTAATTTGCTTGGCCTTAAATCTCTTAATCCTCCGTTTTCTCTGACATGCTGTGTTCCGTGTAGCTGAAAATCCTTCTGGCTCCAGAATCTGACCCCTTCTTACTTCTATCACTGCTGTCAGCTAAGCCAGGCCTGCCCACATTCCTTGCCTGGGTTATGCAGTGGCTCTGGCTTGTCTGCCTACACTCATCTGTGTCCCCTCTAGTACAGTGGCTCTCACGATGTGGCCCAGGGATCTCTAGAGGCCTTTAAGACCCTTCAGGGGTTCACAAGGTCAAAAGTAATTACTTATTTGAGAATATGTTGGTATATTTCACCATTATGCTAAAGCAATGGGGATGGGGGTTACCACGAATTGAGGCGATGGTGCCAAACTCAACTAGAACTCAAAATAGACTCACCAAAAAAAAAAAAAAAAAGTAGTTTGACTTAGGAATCACCTTGGAAAATTAGCAAAAACTGTTATAAGTCCTTGATAAAGTAGCAAAATCTGTTAGCCTATGGTTTTTTCTCTTTGAGAAGGAGTATTCTATGTGATGCATAGTATGTCCGTGTATAAAGCATTTCTGTGGCAGGGTGAAGTACGGTGGTTGGAAGGAAAGTGTTTGTGTGGTTGCTGTAGATGATGATTAAACTGTCTGCCTTTTCCACAAAACACCTACTCGCTTGAAAGAGTAATTGACAGAAAATTATGGTTATTTGTATTTGAGTATTTGGCAGACATTTTCTTTTTTTAAGGCATTTTTTACATTTATTTATTTATTTTTATAAATTTCTCCATTTTCCAAATGTTTTTTAATTATTTTACATTTGGGAAAAAATCATGTTAATTAAAAAATACAAACTCACAGGTCAGGCCCTTAGCTGGGCTCTGGGCTGCTGGCTCCCTTTCTGGCACACCTTAGGAAGGTGTGAGGCACCTGTCTTGTGTTCCTGGAGGTCGGGGTGGGAACTGATGGTGAAGAGGGGTCACCAAGACTTCCTCACTTTAGAGGTCCTCAGGCTTCTTCACTGACAGATGCTTCTGCAGACAAACCTGGTGAAGGTGGTCCCTGTGGTCATGCCCAGCCTACCCAGAGGCTCTGGAGGCCAGAGGGAGCCTGCAGGGCCCCACCTCAGATCCTGGCCTCTAGCCCTGGTACCTCTGCACCCTCAGTCCACCTGCAACTTCCAGATAGTCCCTGCCCCTTCAAGCAGTCTCAGGTCTTCCAAGGCTGTAAGTAAACAGCCTACTCAACATACCCCTCCTTTTCTTTCTGATTATAAAAATAAATAAGTGCAGAAAGAAATACACTGCTCCCATGCCCTCTGTTTGGGTTGCGGGAGCCTTTGTGTGCACCAGGGACAGACTCATCTGGGCTCAGAGAGCTGCTGTCTTGGTGGCCAGGTGCGGCCTCGCTGCTCAGGAGTTTGAAATTGCTGTGAGCTATGATGCCATAGCACTCTAACCTGGGGTAACAGAGTGAGTCTGTCTCTGAAAAAAAAAATGACAAGCTTACCTGGCCTGAGTTTTTCATTTATTCCCTCTGTGCTGAGAGCTCTTGCCCAGATCTTGGATTATCATTTCATTTCTTGGCTACACAAATGTTACCTTCAGGAAGTCCTTCCCTCTTGCTTTTCCCTGATTCTTTATCCTGCTTGTTTAAATTTCCACGATGGCATCTCTCATTACCTGACAATATTATCTACATTTAGATTTTTACTTGCTTCCAGTCTGCCCCTCTTATTAGAACTGTCTCTCCATTAGGCAACACATTTTGTCATGTTCACCTCTCAGCTACAGGATCTAGAATGCTCCAGGCACACATCATATATGTGTGTTGTATAAGTGACTTACTGACATGTCTTAACATCTCAGAGGTAACTGTAGCAGTCTCTCCGTCATCTACTTAGCAGTCCAAAGTTGGAGGACTTCCTCTGAAGCACTTTCTACGGGCACGTGTTGGAGCGAGTCAAAGAAGGAGGCCTGTGTGCTGGGCTGGCTGGGTGGTCTAGGTCAAGGTCTTTATGGGATCTCATCTTTAAAAGAGGCCTTGAAATGGCACACTCCTGGGCCTGTTCATGGTCTATGCTGATGGCAAATTCCTACTAATAACACATTGGTTTTGTTTGAAACAGAGCCTCAAGCCATAGCCCTGGGTAGAGTGCTGTGGTATCACAGCTCACAGCAACCTCCAACTCCTGGGATTAAGTGATTCTCTAGTCTCAGCCTCCTAAGTATCTGGGATTACAGGTGCCCACCACAACACCCGGCTATTTTTTTTGGTTGTAGTTGTCATTGTTGTTTGGCAGGACCGGACTGGATTCGAACCTGCCAGCTCCAGTGTACATGGAGCTTAGCTGCTGAGCTACAGGCACCGAGCTGTAACACATTGTTTTATGTTTGGTCTCTACTCTATATTGAGGAGCTCACTTAACAGGCATATCAAGCTGTGGAGAGTATATCGCCTCCCACAGTCTGTTGATTTTTCTGTGTCCTTTTACTGGATATCTTCTTTATGTTGTGGAAAGGTGCATGGTTAAACGTTTTGGGTGAGCTAGAAACTGTGAGTTTTTATGACCACCAGAGAAAATTGCAAAATTCAACACCACTAAGATTTTGTCAGTGTGTAGGTCAGATCATGCCTCTGCACACAGGACGCTTCTCTTATCAAAAGCAAAAAGCTTTTAATGACTATTCATTTTTACTTCCACAATAATACTAGGGCCATAATGCTCTTCTGACTTTTCCCTTTATTCCAAAGATTTGTTTAAGAAAGATTATAGGAGTTTATAGGTATAGCTAGCATAGATTTGAAATAAACTTTTCATAAAAGTTAAGTGAAAAGAGAAAACCTCAGAAATAACATTACTTAAAAAATCAACCAGAGATGTTGGCATGGATGTGGAGAAAAGGGTACACTGCTACACTGCTGGTGGGAATGCAAACTAATCCCTTTGGAAAGATGTTTGGAGAACACTTATAAATAGACCTCCCATTTGATCCTACAATTCCTCTGCTAAGTATATATTATAACAAAGATATTTGTACTAGAATATTTATTACAGCCCAATTCATAATTGCTAAGTCATAGAAGATGCCCAAGTGCCCATCAACCCATGAATGGATTAATAAATTGTGGTATATGTACACCATGGAATATTATGCAGCCTTAAAGAAAGATGGAGACTTTACCTCTTTCATGTTTACATGGATGGAGCTGGAACATATTCTTTTTAATAAAGTATCTCAAGAATGGAAGAAAAAGTATCCAATGTACTCAGCCCTACTAGGAAACCAATTTATAGCTTTAATGTGAAAGCTATAACCCAATTATAGCCCAAGAAGAAGGGGAAAGGGGAGAGGGTAGGGAGGAGAGGTGGGAGGGAGGGTAATTGGTGGGACCACACCTATGGTGCATCTTACAAGGGTACATGTGACTCTTTCTAAATGTAGACTATAAATGTCTTAACACAATAACTAAGAAAATGCCGGGAAGGCTATGTTAACCAGTTTGATGAAAATATTTCAAATTGTTTATAAAACCAGCACATTGTACCCCATGATGGCATTAATGTACACAGCTATGATTTAATAAAAAGGCTATTATTAAAATTGTCTATGTGCTTAACATTTGAATATAAACATTTAATGATTTTTAGAAAAAAAATCCAAATATATTTGCAAAGACTTAAGCATATAAACAAAGAAGTAGAAATAGTAAAACACATTTTATTCCATAACATTCTGCAGAAAAAAACTGTAGTTTAAAAGTTGCATTTATTCTATCAAACCTTCAAGGAAGAGCTTATTCCCATACTGCAGAAATTATTCCAAAAAAATTGAGGAGGAAGGAAGCTTCTCCAACACATTCTATGAAGCAAACATCACCCTGATACCAAAATCAGGAAAAAACCCAACTAAAAAGGAGAGTTTCAGACCAATTTCACTAATGAACATAGATGCAAAAATTCTCAACAAAATCTTAGCCAATAGATTACAGCTTATCATCAAAAAAATCATACATCATGATCAAGTAGATTTCATCCCAGGGATGGAAGCCTGGTTTAACATGCACAAATCCATAAATGTTATCCACCGTATTAACAGAAGCAAAAGCAAAGACCATATGATCCTCTTTATAGATGCAGAAAAAGCATTTGATAAAATCCAGCATCCTTTTCTAATTAGCACACTGAAGAGTATAGGCATACATGGCATATTGCTGAAACTGATTGAAGCTATTTATGACAAACCCATAGCTAATATTTTACTGAATGGAGTTAAACTGAAAGCTTTTCCTCTCAGAACTGGAACCAAGGTCGTCCTCTGTCACCATTACTACTCAATATAGTGCTGGAAGTTCTAGCCAATACAATTAGGCAAGACAAGGAAATCAAGGAATCCAAATGGTATCAGAGGAGGTCAAACTCTCCCTCTTTGCTGATGATTTGATCCTATACTTAGAGAACCCCAAAGACTCAACCACAAGACTCCTGAAAGTCATCAAAAAATACAGCAATATCTTAGGATATAAAATCAGTGTCCACAAGACAGTTGCCTTTGTATATGCCAATTACAGTCAAGATGAGAGGCTAATTAAAGACACAACTCCCTTCACCATAGCTTCAAAGAAAATGAAATACCTAGGAATATATCTAACAAAGGAGGTGAAGGACCTCTATACAGAAAATTATGAAACCCTAAGAAAGGAAATAGCAGAGGATATTAACAAATGGAAGAACATACCATGCTCATGGCTGGGAAGAATCAACATTGTTAGAATGTCTATACTTCTCAGAGCAATCTACCTATTCAATGCCATCCCTATTAAGATACTAACATCGTACTTTCAAGATTTGGAAAAAATGATTCTGTGTTTTGTATGGAGCCAGAAAAAACCCCGTATAGCCAAGGTAGTTCTTAATAATAAAAACAAAGCTGGGGGCATCAATATACCAGATTTTAGGCTGTACTACAAATCCATAGTGGTCAAGACACGAGTCATGGTATTGGCATAAAAATAGAGACATAGACATTTGGAATCAAATAGAAAACCAGGAAATGAAACTAACATCTTACAAATACCTAATCTTTGATAAACCAAACAAGAACATACCATGGGGGAAAGATTACCTATTCAATAAATAGTGCTAGGAGAACTGGATATCCACATGTAAAAGACTGAAACTGGACCCATACCTTTCTCTACTCACAAAAATTGATTCAAGATGGATAAAGGACTTACATTTAAGGCATGAAACAATAAAAATCCTCAAAGAAAGAATAGGAAAAACACTGGAAGATAGAGGCCTGGGGAAAGACTTCATGAAGTAGACTGCTGTGGCAATTGCAACAACAAAAATAAACAAGTGGGAATTAATTAAACTGAAAAGCTTCTGTACAGCTATGGAGACAATAACCAAAGCAAATAGACAACTACACAATGGGAAAGGATATTTGCATATTTTGAATCAGACAAAAGCTTGATAACTAGGATCTATAGGGAACTCAAATTAATCCACTTGAAAAAAGCCATCAATCCCATATATCAATGGGCAAGAGACATGAATAGAAGCTTCTTTAAAGAAGACAGACCAATGGCTAACAAACATTTAAAAAAATGCTCATCATCCCTAATTATTAGAGAAATGCAAATCAAAACCACCCTGAGATATCATCTAACCCCAGCAAGAATGGCCCACATCACAAAATCTGAAAACTGCAGATGCTGGTGTGAGAGAAGGGAACACTTTACACTGCTGGTGGGACTGCAAACTAATACAACCTTTTGGGAAGGAAGTATGGAGAACCCTGAAAGAACTCAAGCTAGACCTCCCGTTTGATCCTGCAATCCCATTACTGGGCATCTACCCAGAAGGAAAAAAATCCTTTTATCATAAGGACACTTGCACTAGACTGTTTATTGTAACTTAATTTACAATCACGAAAATGTGGAAACAGCCTAAATGTCCAACCCAGGAATGGATTAACAAGCTGTGGTATATGTACACCATGGAATACTATTCAGCCATTAAAAAATGGAGACTTTCCAGCCTTTATATTAACCTGGATGGAAGTGGAACATGTTATTCTTAGTAAAGCATCACAAGAATGGAGAAGCATGAATCCTATGTACTCAATTTTGATATGAGGATAGTTAATGACAATTAATGACACAGTGGGGTGGGGGAAGGGGAGAGCAGAGAGAGAAAGAAGGAGGGAGGGGTGGAGAAAGGAAGAGCAGAGAGAGGGAAGGAGGGAGTGGGGTGGGGTCTTGGTGTGTGCCATATATTTTGGGGGCAAGACACGATTGTAAGAGGGACTTTACCTAACAAATGCAATAAGTGTAACCTGGTATCCTCAATGAATCCTCAACAATAAATTTAAAAAAGTGGAAAAAAAAGTTGCATTTATTATGAAATTATATGTTGTTTTTTATTTCTTAATAACAATACCTTCTACCATCAAGATGACATTAAGAGCCTAGAGTGAATCATTTTAAAGGTGGCTGTTAAAATATTATTTCTTCAAATCCTCAAATCGTTCTGTTATAAAAACTCATTTGCCACCATTTTGTAAATAAAGAAGCTCTAAACAGAAGCTTAGAGAGTTCAAGTACAGTGTACCAGATCCCAGAGAAGGTAAATGAGTGGGAACGTCACTTATTTCATGGTAAAGCTCAGCTCTTTCTCTAGTCCACCGCTCTTTCTGTTTTACTACTACACTTTTTGAGGTACCCGGCACGAGTAACAGTCCTTTGTCATCTTGGTTAATTAAGTGCATGTTGATTTATCATTCATGTAATATTGAATTATCACCTTTAGCAAATACCAGAGGATATAAATGCAGCCAGAAAATTATGAAGTACTATTCAGAGGAAACAATTTGTTTCTGGAAATCCAATTTCAATAGGAGGCCAAAAGGAACCTTATATTATTAAACCAACAGAGAACTAAAGGAGAGCAGAATTTGTGTGAGTTTATGCTATGAGATACTAGCACACGGGACTGATGGTCTCTTTCAGAAGTGGTTGGAAGCCACAACATGAGCAGCAGAGGGAGCTGAAGTCCCTTCAAATATCTGTTCGGTGTGGTTGTGCGGGTATCTCTGGGACCCTAGGAATTAGGGCAATTATTTTCTCCAAGCCAAGTAAACACTCTTCTCTGTTGTCAAACACAGCAGGCAAAGAGTGAGGTGAGGCAAGAAGCAACAGAAAATATATTTAGACTTACTTAAAAGATGCTGAGTATAATAGTCATTAATAGTAGCAAAAACGCGCTAATTAGACTTGTATTTGGTGTTGAAAGCAGCAACCTTCTCTGTGATTTCCTGAAGTGTTTTCAGAGGAAAATATAGGAACCCAAGAAAGTGATTTGATTAAAATTCTTTCCTTTCAACACTGGTAATTAGCACGATAATTTCTTACTGCTATACTTTTGAGTATTAGTTATCTATTGAATCTGTGAGGCATGTCACTGATGCACCTGATAGAGATGATACGATAATACACTTATCATTAGTGCTTACTGGTGTGTGAATTACGCATTGGTATGAAAGAGGCTTCTCACAGTCCTGTAAATATTAATTAAATTGGTAAGTATAAAAATACTTTTTTGGGAACAACTTTTAATTCAAGCTGTTAAGATAAATATGTTACATATCAGGGTGTTCTGATTCATGTAGAGAAAAAATGACTTTGGTGGGTTCCCTCTTAGAGTCACCAAATAGGGGTCTGTTTTTAAATCAAGCGTTTTGATAAACTTTGAATGCAATAAGTATTAAAAGATTATTTGCAGAAAGATAAGTCAACAGGATGAAGAGGATGCCAAAAACTCCAGTATAAATTTTTTTTTTGTAGAGACAGAGTTTCACTGTGTTGCCCTGTGTAGAGTGCTGTGGGGTCACAGCTCACAGCAACCTCTAGCTCCTGGGCTTAGGGGACTGTATTGCCTCAGCCTCCTGAGTAGCTGGGACTACAGGCGCCTGCCACAATGCCTGGGTATTTTTTTGTTGCGACTGTACTTCGCGTTAGTGGAGGCAAATGTGAAGTACTGTGTTCATCTGTAAGGGGTGAGGGGAGGGGAAAAAACCTGCACCCGGGGAGATTTATTTTTCAATTTTTTTTTCTGAGACAGAGCCTCAAGCTCTGAATAGAGAGCTACAGCATCACAGCTCACAGCAACCTCCAACTCCTGGGCTCAATGGAGTCTCCTGCCTCTGCCTCCCAAGTAGCTAGGACTACAGGTGCCCAACACAATGCCCAGCTATTTTTTGGTTGAGTTGTGATTGTTGTTTGGTTGCCCGGGATGGATTGGAACCCACCAGCTCAGGTGTATGTGGCTGGCGCCTTAGCTGCTTGAGCCACAGGTGCCTAGCCATCCAGGAGAGATTTAAAGCTATAACAAAGCCAGTTCCAAAAGTCATGGGGATGTTTATTTATTTATTTTTTGAGACAGTGTCTCACTATGTCACCCTCCATAGAGTTCTATGGCATCACAGCTCACAGCAACCTCCAACTTTTGGGCTTAAGTGATTCTCTTGCCTCAGCCTCCCAAGTAGCTGGGACTACAGGTGTCCGTCACAATGCCTGGCTATTCTTTTCATTGTAGTTGTCATTGTTGTTTAGCTGATCTAGGCAGGGTTGGAATCTGCCACCCTCGGTGTATGTGGCTGGTGCTGTTTAGAGACAAAGACTGTGGATGGATTCGCCAGCTGCCTTCACACTTTTTTTTTCCCCCTGAGAAAGACTTTGGCTGGCTGGGGTCCTTGTTTCCTTGTTGTGCTGGTTAGTAAAGGTTCAGGTTTCACCAGTGTCTTCATCCAATGCTTGCCATTCCCTTTAAGTGTGTCAAAGACCATTATAAGAAGTTTTTTTTTTTTTTTTAAACAGAGCTACTAAAAAATTCTCTGTTTGAAAAGATCATCCTTCATACACAGCAGTAGGGATTAATAACATAGGTATGTTTTTTTCTGGACATGTTTATATTGAAAACTAGGAGCTAACTGGGAACAGGATTCACCTGTAATTTGATAGTCATATAAAGAGCCATATGGCTGGGCACCGTGACTCCTGCCTGTAAACCCAGCACTCTGGGAGGCCAAGGCAGGTGGATCGGTGGAGATCAGGAGTTTGAGACCAGCCTGAGCAAGAACAAGACCTCTCTCTGAAAACTAGCAGGGTGTTGTGGTGGGACCCTGTAGTCACAGCTACTTGGGAGACTGAGGAAAGAGGATAGGTTGAGCCCAAGAGTTTGAAGTTGCTGTGAGCTATGACACCATGGCACTCTACTGAGGGTGACAAAGTGAGACTCTGTCTTAAAAAAAAAAGAGTTATATATAAAAACTCAATTGACTACTGCTATTGTTTCAACTTATTTAAGGAATGTTTGGTGTCTGTTATGGCTTGGCCTGCTGGCACCTGTCTTTAGCTTTATTTGGATGACATGTTTATTGGAAAGGCACCTAATAAAACTAAGTGCTGCTTAAATGTCTGGGATCCAGGACTCTTAAGTTCATCCCAGCTCTAACATACTACAATGCAAATTACAAGATGCTTTGTTGTTTAGGGACATGCAAAAACAGCTTGACTGAAACTATTCAGTGAACCAACAGATTGGTCTTTTTATGTGTCTTGAGATTAGGACACAATCCTTATAGTTACTGACCAGGTACTAGAAAGAACAGATGGTAAAGTTCACAAACTGTCCTTCTTGTTGTACAGTCTCTCAAAAGATCAGTGTCAGTTCTTGATTATAGAATTTTCCAAACGAAAATGTTTGCATTTTTAACCTCTTAGAATGAAATTATAAAATTATGAAGGTGAATATTCAGAGTGGAGAACTAACATTTCTTTAATCACTAACTGCTACTTTTGACTTCTGAGATAGAGGTGGACTCCTCAAGAGACAGTTTGGGTGGAAATGCAAACAGAGTGTTCTGTAAATTTGCAGATTGGATTGTCCTGCCTTTGCCTGTATCAGTATTTTACTTTAAACCATATAACCATAAAACAGTATTTTTTTCAGCTACTCTTTCTAGTATTCCAGTCACATTCATAAGACTGAGGCGTTTTTGTCTGTTTATAATGGCCCATTGACTGGCTATGATTCGTTGCTGCTTTTTGCAGCCCTGATGTTGTAACTGAGCTTCAGCCGAGATGGCCCTGTGATTTTGACTTCACTCAGGCAGCGATGTCACGTAATTCTGATTGAAAGCTTGGTCATGGCCCATGCTCATTATTTAGGAACTAAAAATCAAGCTTGTTAACTCTTCACTATTGCATTAAAAGTAAGTAGGAAAACATAATATTGTACATAAACTTATAGAAAAGGAAACTGTACCTGTGCAAAGAAGACTATCAAATCTTTTGAAACTTGTTAAGCTATTGGAAAGCCACCATGATGTTTTTGACTGAGAAGACTCAGTAACAAGACATTTCAGTTATATGAAATTGATCCATGAATTTAATATAATTCCAACTAGAGTCTCAATGGGGTTAAATTTTTTTTAAATAAATCGGATAACTATTAAAAATAATACTAATTATTTGAATATAAAAGAATGCACCGAGGGAGGGGAGGGGAGGGGAGAGGATGGATGGAGGGAGGTGACTGGTGGGACCACACCTATGGTTCATCTTACAAGGGTACCTGTGAATCTTTCTAAATGTAGAATATAAATGTCTTAACACAATAACTAAGAAAATGCCATGAAGGCTATGTTAACCAGTTTGATGAAAATATTTCAAATTGTATATAAAACCTGCACACTGTATCCCATGATGCCTTAATGTACACAGCTATGGTTTAATAAAAATTAAAGTAGCCAGGCATTTGTGGTGGGCACCTGGACTCCCAGCTACTCAGAATACTTGAGGTAAGGGAATTGCTTGAGCCCAAGAGTTTGAGGTTGCTATGGACTATGAGGCCAGGGCACTCTACCCAGGGCGACAAAGTGAAACTCTGTCTTAAAACAAGACAAAACAAAAATAAATAAAAACTCTTTCACTTAAAAAAAGAAAAAAAGAATGCACCACAAAGGGGAGCCCGAGTGTTAGGTACATAGTTAGGACCTCCCTGCTCTTCTAGGGACAGAGGCCGGCACTCTGCCTTGGTGCTGCCCTGGCCAATTGCCCCTGGGGAAGAAGGACAGGGTGGGAGTAAGTTTGTCTTGATAGACATTGAAACATTAAAAATCAATTATTGGCAAATAATTTGGTGTTAGTAAAGTATCAAAATTATATATTGGGAGAATAAAGGCGAGCCCTCAAGCCAGTACACAAGGCAATATGTGGCTGTTGTCAGGGAAAAGATGTTTCATGTAATAGTGTTAACACAAGTAGCTACTCATTTAGAAGAGAGTAAAAATGGGCCTTTCATTGCTTTACTGTACACGAGATATAAATTCCAATTGTAGTAAGGGTTTTTATATATTAAAAAAAATTATTGTTATTATTGTTTTTTGTTTGGGATTCATTGAGGGTATAAAGAATTAGGTTACAGTGATTACATTTATTAAATTATAATTATGTCATGCCCCCAAGCAGCTTACCATATACTGTGACGCCCATCCCCCTCCCACCTCCCCTCTCTCCTGAGTTGCTCATTCTGCCACCCCTCCTTGTATTAGCTCATTTACTGCCTTCATATCAGAATAGATTACATTGGATTCCGGCTTCTCCGTTCTTGTGATGCTTTATTGAGGACAATGTGTCCCACCTCCACCCAGGTTAATGCGAAAGATGTAAAGTCTCCGATATTTTAGTGGCTGGATAGTATTCTGTGGTATACAAAAAATATGGCATGCCTCACGGATTTGTGGGTCATCCTTGCACAGGGGCCATGCTAATCTCTGTTTTAGTATATGTGCTGCTGAAGTGAGCACAAGGAGTTATATATTATTGTTCTGTTGAAATAAGTTAACTCTCTATCAGTTGTGTTGGATAGACTTTCAAAGAGTAAAGATAAACCATAATAACCATGCCAATCACTGAGGAAAAAAAAGAAGCTAAGAGCCGTCTGAGCAGCGGGAAGCATGCAGAATACATCAGGCCCGGAGGGCTGGGGCTTCACTCCTCTCCCCTTCCCTGGACCGGCTGCTTCATCCATTAGCTTCATGTTCCTGGCATTTGTGATATAAAGAACAATGTATAGCCAATGGATAGCTTATGTTATTTTGACATAAATTCTTGGTAAACAACTTAGGAACTAAGTTAGACACAACTAAATACCTTTTTTCCTTTAAAAAACCACTTGTAACTGCTGCTAATTGGTGTGGGGCATCATTCAGGGCACCCAGACGCAGGGCAAATGAATGTCTGCTCCTGGTTTGCAATCCTCACGCTTGGCCCAAACCAGCTCTCCACTTGGATTTATTTTGACCCATTTCCTCTTCCCTTTAGGTCGACAATATACACAGTGAAAGCCACAGAATGCTCTATCCAGGTTTCTAACACTGATTACCTTGATGGGGGTATAATAATTTATAGACCAGTAAAGGGAAAACAAGAAAAACAATACATCAGCAAAGAAAGAAAGAAACAAATTTTTCACAGTAAAAGATCACCCTTTGTGATGTGCCTGTAAGAAGCATCGAGAGCAGCAGGGGAGAACGGTCCCTGAGGTGTCACTGCAGTGTGGCGGGATTTCTAATGGTTTTTGTTGTCTTCACTATGCTTTTTTGTACTGATTACATTTCAGTTTCCAGAAAACATTTGAGATTCTATAACAACCGATGAAGTTTTTCTGACTGGAGGGCAATCAGACCACAGGGAGAGGAAGCGGGAAAGGAGAGAATTTTACTTGTGCTGCAAGAGGATGGTACCAAGTCACTACGCAAGGCAGCAACGGTTATTATGTGTCTTTCCAAAAATTATTGACATGCTAAGAAAAATAGCAGTTTGGTAGGAACCATGAAGCTCTTACTGTTTTAATTTTTGCAGTGATTGTAGTGAAAGAGGACTAGGCTTATAACAAACAAAGGACTGTGGGTGACTCTAACTGTGACGGTTTTGTCCTGTGTCAGCTAAGCTTGGTCTGTTGTTCCCTTTGCTCCTTCTCCTGTGTGGCTCGGAGGTAGGTTTCTACATAGACATGTGAGTGAGATTTGGGGAACAAAAGTGAAGTAGCCGCCCTTACATTCTGAAGGGTGCCTGGATAAGAGGCAGAGGGGGACGTGGAGAAGGGCCAGTGGGTTCACTGTGTCTTTGCTTTCCCGGGGGCACGGTGGCACTTGTGCTGGCGGCCAGCCCTGCCCAACCACTGCAGCTTCAGGATTGCCACCAGACGTTTCACTGAGGTGTCTCCGAAGTAACAGCCATGAGGAACAACCAACCCTCCACAGGCTTTGATGGTCTCCTCTTCATGGGAAGTAGCTGGAAGTTCTGATTTGTTTGTCCACACCAGAGGTAGTTCATACGTTTTTCTCTGATTTTTTTTTGGCTTTTAATTCTCTAGATCCTCCCATAATTGTATAAAATATAATTTCTGTAATAAATTCCTCATTCATTGTTTTTCATAGTAGTTCTGCTTTTGCGACTGAATTTTGATACAGAATTTGGTTCCTAGAAATGGGATGTTCTCATAACAAAAACCAAAATCATCTGGCACTGGCTTTCAGACTAGGTTGTAGGAGGAATGTGAAAAAGTCTTGAAGAAATTCTTTGCATAAACTCAAAGGACCTTGAGCAAATTGATGTGAAGAGCTTGGAAAACAGCAAAAAGAACTTTAGTGAAGGCTTGACAGAAGGGGGTACTTGCTATGTAATAGGGCAGGATTGGCAATGTTGTCACTGGCAATGACGTAGGAGATGGAAAGTGTACCCAAGCAACCTAAGGATGTGGGTGAGTAGATTCAGCACATTAACGCCATGGGAGACATAGTTAACTCATGCTTGTTTTGAGCTCAGAGCCTTGTGAAACTGTGACACCTCTGCTCATTATTTTGCCATCAATGACTATGTCTCCCCAGCCTCCTGTCATCCTGGTGCAGCTAGCTGGCCACCCACAAGTGCCACCAGGGCTGGACTGCAATTGCCATAACTTCTGACTATTCATTTCACCCTGAGTGTTTGCCTGGTGGCTCTCTGAATGAAATTGTTGTGATAATATGCAGTGATGTGCTATTTTACACATTTGTGGGGGTATGATTCCGAGGTCATCATATAGGACCCAAGGTCCACTCCAGACACAATTAAATACTTTCAGTATAACAAAAGACTTAATTCTCAGAAAGAAATCCAGTAAGTTGTGAGTCATAGACAGTCACATGCAGTCTAAGAATGATTCTAGTGCCATGTGAGTTTCGTATAGCTCATGTACAGAAAACAACAAAAACCAAATTTTTCATTAAGTTAGAAAGGACTGTTTTGTTTTCAAAGTTTTTGTTCTGCTTTCATAAAACACTGTGGTTCCAAGGAAAAGTTTTTTTCCTAGAGTGGCAGTCACTGTGTTAGATATTGCCAAGTAGCCTTTTCTGCCTGTGATAAAACAAAAATGAGAGGAATGATGTGAACTCAGGAAGATACTGTGCTGAAATAGAATTTAGCGAAACTTAAGGAATAGTTTTTAAGCAAAATTAGAAGAAATATGAAGAAAAAAATAATTTTTTTCTCATCTTTACCATCTTCTAACAATGGACAATGATGAAATTCAGTATGATATCAACAAATCATAATCTTAGGTTAAAAATATGAAGGGTTTGACTGTAAGACCTTTTTTGTTCGTGACCTAAGAAAAATTTAAAGGTTTTCTTAGGGTTTCTGAGAATGTTAAGGCATGCCCATTTTTGCTAGAAAATTTGGCCCCTAAGACTATCAAGAGTGTGACTGTCTTAGATATTTTAAATTAGATTAAAAAACTTCTGAATATCTTAAAGCCATTGTTCCATGCATGTTGATGCTTAGGCCAAGCGTTTTTGGATAGAAATTGGGGTGTGAGTTTTGTTGAATGGAATGGGTTCTAATTTGACTTAAAGGAAACCCACAAAACTTTTAAAGGAATCATATAAGCTTGGACCAAAATGGGTAAAAGAAAGTAAAATTGAATGAAAATTATTTGTATCCCTAACTTGCAAGAGGCAGGCTGAAAAAATTACCTAGTTATAACTGTGGCTCCTGTCACGACCGTGCCATAGTTAGGGAACTGGGACACACACCCAGATGGAGTTCAGAACTCCTGTGGGGCTGCTACAGCCTCTGATTTTGTTTCTTCGTGAAAGGGAGTATCTGTGTCAGTTGTCTTTTGCCTTCTCACTATTTTGTGGGATGTGTACGTGGCAGATTAGTTTGTCTCTTTAGTTAACACGTCTTTAAATTTATAGGAACCATACTGAAGACCTGACCCTGGGGACACACAGCACCTCTATACTTGGACCTGATTAAAATGGCGAGATCTTGGGCCTCAGCTTGAGCTGGATGCCGTAGTGTGATGAGAGTGGTGGGAAGCTTGAAGGAGAGTGAAAGGGTGGTGATGCTTCTTGGTGCACACAAAGGGTAGACTGGAAGTGAAGACTGTCCATGTGAATTCTGTAGCCCGTTATATACTCAGGCTTCTACTCATGTCCAGAAGTGGAGTTTAATTTCCCTCCTCTTGAATTGGGGCTGACCTCAGACCTTGCTGACCAATAAAATGTTGTGCTGTGAGATGCCTGAGGCTAGGTAGTAAGAATTGGTTCTGATTTACAAGTCCTGTCTTATTTTGTTGCACTACTTATTCATGAGACATTTCCTCTTGGAAACTTGCTGTTGCTGTGAGAAGCACTAACCACAGAGAGAGACCGCCTGCAGGCCTCCAGCTGGACGTTGCACTGGGCTCCCACTGGAGCCGCATTAATTGTCATCTTGGAGGAGCAGCTCGCTGAGCCTCAGCTGCTGTCTTACTTCAACTGTGCGAGACACCTCAATGAGAACCACCCAGCAGAACCCAGTCAACCCCCAGAACCATGGGAGGCTATAAATTGCTTCAAGCCACTACATTTTGTGATGGTTTTAAGGAACAAACAGAAAGCCACAACCATGGCCACTTTATCCACATTTTGCTCGTCACGTCTTCCCCTCCATGGATACCTTGTTTTGACACTTCTCTAGCGTCCCACAAGCAAATCTTTCATCTGGCCTCTATTTTAAAATTCCAAATCAAATTCACTCTCTCCTGAGTAACTTCACTTACTTTAGACTCTCTCTCAGTCCTTGAGATATAATTTGGCTCACATCAGTTTGGTCTTGATAAATTTTGTTTCAAAAGTCCTTGATTCTTTCTCAAGGGGATGTGTGCTCTGCTTTTTTCATGCAGCTGTAAATATCTTCATCTCAAGACTCCATCTCAGCCCCAAGTTTATACTGATTACTCAATAGTTGTTAACTAACTAAATTTCTTCTTGGATGCTTTCTGGGATTGGAAGATACATTTTCACATTCTTTGTCGACCTAGCGCTGTATTGAACTTGTTTAATATCGGCCATTAATCACCACATGAAACTTTCTTTTCTGTATTACACGAATGGCCTGATAATCTTGAGACTTATCTTGAGTTGCTGTTACCTGGTTTTCTTATCTTTTCCTGATGCCCTGATGCTGTCTTGACTTGCCCTGTGAGCTTGCTAGTTTTTCCTAGGGTGACCATACTTTTGCCTCTGGGTTTCCACAGCCCCAAGTTCTTTGCCTTGACCCCTTTATGCCCTCCTGACCTCAGCTCAAACGTCACATCCGCTGAGCCCTTTTAGGCGTGTAATTATGTTTGCTTGCTGACAGTGGACCTGTTTGCGGCACACAGCATGAGACGTTCGGGTGTTTGGTCCCTGAGCCTTTCTTTGCTGCTTATTCCATAGCTTTCCTTAATCTTGTTTGTCCTCTTTTCTCACTAGTATGTTAAGTTCAAGAAAAAAGTTGACTACAAAAAGTTTGTAGTTGTTTATTTGAATTTTTGTCACATTCTCAGAGTAAGCCAGAGTGTCATACTGGTGGTGCACTGTAGGTATTCAATAAATATTCACCAAATCAATGATTGGACTCTCAAATTCCTCTCCTCATCAGCACAGGTGGCCTTTGGGGAACCAGCTCCATACAGGAGCTCTTAATTCTGTACACTGGAAACAGCGACCACTTCACCAGGCACCCCGCCAGTGACAGCTCTAAGAGTGGGGCAAAAAACCTACTTCAACAAGTTTGAAGGAACCTCAACTTATTTAAGGTTGACCTCCAAGTCAACCTCGAAATAAAATATCAGAATTCTAGATTTCTTATTAATATTTTTATACTTAAAATCTGTCTTTATAAGGGCGGGCATGTTGGCTCACACCTGTAATCCCAGCACTCTGGGAGGCTGAGCCAGGTGGATTGCTTGAGCTCAGGTGTTTGAGACCAGCCTAAGCAAGAGTGAGACCAGGTCTCTAAAAATAACCAGTTGTGGCAGGTGCCCATAGTCCCAGCTACTCAGAAGGCTGAGGCAAGAAAATCACTTCAGCCCAAGAGTTTGAGGTTGATAAAAGTGAGACTCTGTTTAAAAAAAAATTCTGTTTTTATGCATAGTAAGAATTGGGATGACTAGCCCAAGCGAAAATGAGACCCCCTCAGTACCAAAAATAGAAAAAATTAGCCACGTGTGGTGGCATGCACCAATAGTCCTCACTACTTGGAAATCTGAAGCAGGATTGCTTAGCGCCTAGGAGTTTGAGGTTGCTGTGAGCTATGACGACACCACACAGTCCAGCCTGGGCAACAGAGCAAGACTCTGTTGGGATGACTGTGTGAAAATGAAAATTTGTATTTAAAATTTTGTATTACTTTGCAATTTGGAGCAAGATTTAAATGTTAAAGATAAGTGCCTTGATTAGCCTAAGCTGTAGACAGAATATTTCCTTTCCTCTCAAATGATGTACAGTGGAACCTCCAAGTCAACCACCTCCCTATGGTGACCACCTTCTTGAGTTGACCTATTTTCATAGACTAGACACGCACTACATGTGCACATCAGTATGGCAGGCCTGGTTCCTCATGTTGACCACTTGCGTATGTTGACCAGTTTGTTACGGTCCTTGGGTGGTCAACTTATAGAGGTTTTACCATATTGTGACAAATCAAAGAATCAGTTATTCATCTTACTTGCTGTTTCCTCTATCACTGAGTAATTTTCTCTCTCACTGAGTAAGATTCCAGATTCCAGACTCCAGAGCAAGAATATGGTTTTCAAGATTCTACAAAGAGAGTTACTAGTAATACATTTTTAAAGTTTCCATTCTTTAAAGTTATGTGAATTTGGGACTTTTAGGGCTCACCTATTTCCTCGTCTTTTCCTTCCAGGCAAATAGGTGGATGTTTTCTTCCTTTAGCAGTTGGGAGGAGCTGTAAAAATAGCTTTCCCCAATGGGCTCTGAGACGGGGTGGGGGTGGGGGCAGGCATCACGTAATGATTGGCAGGAGACCCTGCAGCTCTCCCCACCCCTTCTCTGGTATCTTGAGAGGGGGCATTTTTCAGATGTGCAACCATAATCTAGTAGAGCTTCCAAAGTGGGTTTCCTCAGTGACTCTCTGGTGGCCGTATGAAATATGTAGCAGGGGTCCCTGAGCCACTGCATGCCAGACTGACCATGGACTTGTTAGGGGAACATCCTTAGAGTGAGAAGTTATGGTGTGAGGCCACTGAGATTTTGTGGTTGGCTGTTACAGCATCCTAAATGTGTAACATAACTAAGAAATGGGAATTTGGATTGATTTCTATTAGCTCATCTCTAGTGGAAAATATTTATAAATACAGAGGGTGAGAAAACATGTATATACATTTTAGGAAAGAAAAAAACTATTAAAATTGTAATACTCAAAATCTACTGAAAAGCTTTGTTATCTTACTGTATCTTGTACCTCTTGGAATTGGAGAAGTCAAAGCTGACTTGAGTGTTACCATTCTAATACAGCTTTGTTCTTTCTTAAAATGGGTATACACTTTTTAAAGAATAATTTTAAACTGTCTTGCAAATTATTTCTTTAAAGAAGAAAGTCTTACAATGTGTGTTTGACTTTAACGAAGGGGAATACTTTGTGTGTTCCTGGTTCTTCTCGATGATATTGAAGGGAAAATCATGCACGGAGGTAGGTGGTTGTGGGGTTGTGGACAGCTTGATCATACGTGGATGCAGGAAAAAGCTCTGGGACTGCTGTGGTTTTGAGTCACAAAATCATCTTTCATTTCCACTTAAAAGTAGCTTCAGCTACTAACACTTAAGATATTTTTCGGCTTTAATTTTGCTATAGAAATTAGCATTTTTATTACCACAAATTATTCTTATTTGCTAATTCCAAAGATGTCCAAAGCAGAGCAAGAACAACCTCCTGGGCTGTTAGATATTGGAAGAGCACAGTAAATCAAGGGGTGGATGGGGCCATAGATCATATTAAACACGGGAATCCACCACAAAATCATTACACTAAAAAGCGACAATTTTGATTGATTAAAATGGTATGGGCTGGATTGTGTTAAATCACTGTGAGTGATATGACATTATAATTTTACATATCATATTTCTGCCAAGACAATGAAGGTAAAAGGCATTGTCATCAGATGATAACAGACAATAAGAAGAATCTGATGTTAGATTTATTACCCGGTTTAGATTTAGAAAGAAGTAATTCTTGTCCTGTTCCACTTATCAAATGACTGTAAATTCAGCGATGATGTAAAATTCTAAGGCAGAGCCACTTATGGGTTTGACAAAGTGCCAGCCATAAAGTATTTACTGTTCTCCGCGGTTCTGCCTTACACACTTAAATATTTATCAGAAACATAAGCCCCTCTGACAAATGTTTCTGATCTTTGTGGCTAGATTTTTTTTCTGCATTTAGATTTTTCATCAGAAATCACTTCTATGTTTATATTATGTCAGTAACATTGAGCTCATAATTTGAAAAGGCAATATATGAGTTTTAAAATTTATTCCTTTTAACTTCTGATTTTAACTCTGAAATTTTTGAGGTCAGTATTCTTAGCATAGAAATGAAGATATTCTTAATTTGCCCTTGGTCTAGAGGCGGCCTGGCCAGATTCTGTGAATGTCATCCATCTGCACACACGCCCGATGAGACCTACAGTTGGCGATGGTTTAGGTGCAGCCTGAGAAAGTTTCTGGTGCTCTGAAGTCTATTAGGTGACCTCCGTTTCCTGTTACTGAAGAGCACAGGCTGGGTAGTTCCTTAGCTGTGCTTAGTAGCATCGCTGATTGGACCAGGAATCAGCACCCGCAGCCCAGAGAGAAGGCAGCCGTGTGCTGCCCAGGAACACGTGAGACCGAGTGCAAGGGCCCCAGGACCCTGGCAATAGGAGGTCTGTACCAGAGATGGGACACCGGACCTGGCCACGTCCTCTTAGAATGTTCAAATGTGAGACACACAAATGCTAAAGTGACTCAGAAGCACAGAGAATCATAGAAAGAAGGCAATTAACAGATTTCAGAAGGTTGCCAAAGCCAAGCACGGGCACAGGCCAAAGGTGGGAAGCAGAGCCGGTTACCGCGTGGCAGCGGAAAGGCGGACGTCGCCGCAGACGGCGGCCCACCCGACAGCACCTCCCAACCTGGCGAGGTTGCTGGACGAAGGATGCTGACATTGTTTTCTGTTGTTCTTCAAATTCCCCGGGCATCTTTATAGCAAACTCACTTCAGCTACTTAAAACTGGGCTTCGTATTCTTCCTCCAGCTTCAAAAAGTCTGTCACATCTAAGAAGATTTGAAGAATTCATAAGACCACAGAATTTCAGCTTCTACAGAGACCTTACAGACATCTTGCCCAAACATTTCCCACTTATTTTTATTATGGGGCGTTTTAGTGCGAGGGGAGATAAGCCACAGCAGCCCACCCTCCTGAGCCCTGCCGGCTGGCGGGTGCTGTGCGCACAAGCCTGGCCAGACCAAGGGCACGGCTCTGGGGGCTGGTTCTTCTGCCCAACGGCGAGTGGGAGTTCAATAATCCTTTTGGAGTCATTAGAAGTTCAGATTTGTTTTCAGAACTGTTTGATTCTAAATATTTAAAAGTAGAGAGATGGTAAAACAAAAAAGGAGAAGAGACTCTTATTTACCTTTCCCAGTCTATTTTGTTAACCCTTTCTCTTCTCACCCCACACATAGGCAGACGCACAATCAAATAAAGGAGTTTAAAACCTCATTAGGAATATAAGCTGATTAAGAAAGTTTTATATGCATCAAAATTAGTCCTGGAAAATTCATCATACAAAGCTGGCATTTGGGTTCACAAATTGCATGGGCAGTGGGGGCAATGACAGTATCAGACTAATTTATAGTTAGGGCTCCACACTTGCTTAATTCATGAATTCTGGAGCATTTTCCGATTCAAGGATAAGGAAGGTTAGTATGGAACTAAGTTCTGTGACCCTCTAATAATTTACGCGAAGCTTTCAGCATCAGTCTCATTTTCTTGAATATCAAAGGCTAAAGAGTTTTTGGAATAAATCAAAACTTAAAGGAAGTCTCTGGGGAATCATATATCTCTGCTCAGCTTGCCATTTCAGAAAGGGGAACAATTAGCTGAATTCAGAAGTATTTCTTCAATTTTAGCCACTTCTGTGAAAGAACAACAGTAAGAGCCAAAGTCACTTCTGCCATTCAACTTTGTTTCAGTTCAATGTTAGTTTCCCTTGAAGGAAATCCTCCAGGGGTTACTCCAGGGGTAAAGAATTCTTCAAGGCAGCACATAGCAAAGAGGGGACGCTTGTTCTAATCTTCATCTTGACTTTACCTCAGGAGTTATATGAATGCGATTTTGGTTTTGGATTAATTCTGAATTATAGATGGAGGGTGGAGTTCTTTTTGTTAAGAAAGTTTCCTAGTTTAAATTCTCTAAAAAATGACTTCTGAGAATTGTAATGGTTTATGAGACATTGCTAAGTGTTTGGGCTTAGGAAAGAGACAGTCCAGCAACTTCCATAGGGCGCTGGCTACCTTGGGGGAATGGAAGCAGTATTTAGGTCAGAGGTGTATGCAAAGGCAAGTTCAGACCAGTCACAGAATCACTTGCCAGCTGAGGTTCTTTGCATTCTGTATGACAAAGCAATTTTTCCTGTAAATTCCAGAAAATAAAAACCTTAAAGAAGGGAGAGTCAAGAAAAGTTTGTTGTTTGTACATGTATGAAACGAAAGAAAAATTAATGCAGGTTATAAAACCCCATTGCAGATGCTGAGCTGTGTCTGCTAACGTGGATCTTGAAATTGTCCCCCAGGGGCTCAGGGACATTCTCTGGAAGATAGATCTTCCTAAGGTAAATATAGATATGAGATCATCTTAGTCTCTTCCTAATTGTTTATAAGCCAGATTTCTGTTTCAAAAGTTAGTTATAAAGGACTCAGGGGAATATAACTACCCTAAAATCATAGAATTTGAAATTTAAAAAATGGTTCTTCTTAGCTAGATAAATTTCCATTCTGCACGAGCCAAGCAAGTTTCACTCTGCTTGACCCAGGTTGTTCTTTAGTCTTTGGAGAGGAACTTGTAAGGTCATTTTTAGAACAAAGGAAATGCCATATAAAGGTCTTTGAATGGGCACTGGCATCTACAGAGGTGTGTGCTAACATTATACGTCTGCTCCAGGTCCATCATATCACAGTGCAAGACAAATAGGATTGGTGAATATGGCAATTCTGACTAAAAAATCAGTCCTTTAGTTGGCCACTTAATTGGCTAACTTCAAACTCCTGGGCTCAAGTGATCTTCTTGCCTCAGCTCCACCCCCCCACCCAGTAGCTGGGAATACAGACACCTGCCACAACACCAGGCTATAATCATTTGCAATTTTAACTAAATTAAGCATTATGGTATATTCATAGCAGACTTATTAACAATATTGTGTTAGTTGTCTATTGGCGCTGTATCAAATGACCACCAACTTAGTGGCCTAACACTGTGCCAGATAATCAACTTGCAGTTCTGTAGGTCAGAAATCCGACACAGAACACGCTGGGCTAAAGGCGAAGGGTTGGTGCAGCTACATTTCTTTCTGAAGGCAGTCTGGGAGAATGTATTCCCTTTTCTTCCTCAGCTTCCAGAAGATGCCTGTGGGCCTCCCTCCCCTTTCAAAGGGAGGAGAACATTGTACCTGTGCCTGTCCTTAGAGTCCTGTCTCCTGCTAAGGATGCTTGGGCTCCCTTCTTGGCTTCATGGCCAGGACAGGGCCAAGCCCAGGGCTCACACTGCCTCATTCCAGCCCCTTCCTTTGCACGGCTCTTCTACTTTTAAGGACCTTGTGGTTACATTGGGCTCACCTGGATAATCCCGGCTACTTTTCCTATTTGAAGGTCAGCTGATTAGCAAACTTAATTCCATCTGTAACTTCAATTCCCCTTTGCCATCTAATTTAACACATTCATAGGATCTGGGAATTTGGATGTAGAGGGAGGTCATTATTTTGCTCACCACAAATGAATTCTTTTTTAAGAGAGTCTTATTTTGTCACCCTCGGCAGAGTGCCATGACATCATAGCTCACAGCAATCTCAAACTCTTGGGCTCAAGCAATCCTCTTGGCTCAGCCTCCCAAGTAGCTGGGACTACAGGTGCCTGACACAACACCTGACTATTTTTAGAGATGGGGTCTCACTCTTTCTCAGGCTGGTCTTGAACTCCTGAGTTCAAGGGATATGTCTGCCTGGGCCTTCTAGGGGGCTAGGATTACAGATTTTGGCCACTGTGCCTGGTCCACAAAGGAGTTACCAGTTTCACTTGATTATCAGAAATCAATTCATTTTATCAAAATTGTTTTCTGTTTTTTGCAACTTCATTCAAAACTGAAATCCTGAGTAGCTCTTATTTGGACACGAAGCCCTGTGGTTCTACCTGCTAGCCTTGGTTGTGCTGTTGAGAGCAGAAACATCAAATCCAGGGTCTGCCATCCTCTAGGGTGGTTCCTATGGTGCATTCTGCTTCTTCCTGAACAAAGAGCAAAATGATTCCCTCAGTGAGTGGAACAGTTAGAAGGCAGTGCCAACACTCACCATTGGGTTGGAAATTAAAGGACAGAATTCAGCCCTGTCCTGGCAAGGTACGACCTATACACTGCAGCCTGCCTACCTCACGCACTTTAGGCTCCGCTTTCAATGTTTATTTGTTCAATACTTTAAGTTACCAAAGGGCAGCCTGTGTTTTATTAAGTCCCTAGGGCTTAGCCTAGCACTGAGTAAATGCTCTGGACCTGTGGGGGCCTGTGAGTGAATGATGCAAGTCACACTCTGTCCTTAGACAAAATTTAAGTATTTAAAAATGAAAATTTGTGGATTCCTAGCTGCTTAAGATGACTTATTAAGAGTCATCAAAAGCAATCTTATTTCATGGTACATTAAAAAATCAGGATTCATCTCAAAGAGGTAAAATTAGAGCTTCCATTTGATCCCGCAATCCCATTACCAGGTATCTACCCAGAAGAAAAAAAATTTCTCCAAATTTCTTTCAAGGACATTTAGAATGTCTAGCTGCACTAGAATGTTTACTGCAGCTCCATTCACAATTGCCAGGATGTGGAAACAGCCCAAGTGCCCATCCACTCACAAATGGATAAACTGTGGCACATGTATACCTTGGAATCCTGTTCAGCTGTAGAGAAAGAGGGAGACTTTATGTCTTTCATATTTACCTGGAGGATTTGGAGAGCACCCTCCTACGTATCACAAGAAGAGAAAAGCAAGCATCCCATGTACTCCATACTAATTGAAACTAGTAGATGAACAACTACACGCCCACACAAGAGAAAAACAATTAAATTCTAGAAGGGAGAAGGGAGCGGGGAGGGAAAGGGAGGAGGAGGGAGGGGCTGCGGCCTAACCGGCACAGTGTAGGGGTATATGGCACAGCTCCTGGGAGAGGGGCTCAACTGCAACTTGAACTTTACCTAACAAACTTTGCAGACAGTGTAACCTAATTGTATGTACCCTTACATTAATCTGAAATTTAAAAACATCAGAATTCATTTTCTGTATATTCCTCTGTGCAGTCAGAATCGGTGGTGAAGGCCCCATCATCTGTGCGGGCTCAAGGAATCTACTCAGGGAACCTGGAAATAGTAGGGAGCCCTTAGCAGGACAGTCTGTTGGGGAACCCACTTGTCTGAATCTCGGTTTCCCTATTGAATATATGTGCGATGTCTGACATTTTTATTAGGACAAATTTTATGGAATAGGGTTCAGTCAAAGTAGGATATCTCTGCTCTCAGTTTCCTTAAGCTTCCTGGACATTCTGGGAAAGATTTCTAGATGCCTTGGAGTCACTTTCCTATTTTACAAACTCTGCTGAAACCCAACACATTAAGGAACAGTTGGAGGCGCAATCTGTCTAAGGGGAGGTATAGAAAGTACATACAAGAATTAGAAAAGAAGTTTTAGGACTCCAATTACTAACTTCATCTAGTTCCTAACTTTCCCCGGGGGTGTTTCTAAATGGCGAGTTGTGATGGATTTTATGGTATAGTCTTGACGATGTGGGTCCAGTCTCAGAAATGCATCCTCAGGTGACTCTGCCACTGTGAGAACATCAGAGTTCATTTTCACAAGTTCAGAGGTCGAGCCTCCACAGCCTAGGCCATCTGGTACCACCTATGGCTCCCAGGCTATAAATCTGGGGAGGATGCTACTTTGCTGAATATTGTAGGCAACTGTGACACCATGGTAAGTATTTGTGTATCCAAACATACCTAAACACAGAAAAGATACAGTAAAAATACAGTGTTAGAATCTTGGGGACCTCTGTCATGTAAGTGGTCTGTCAGCATGGTTATGCAGGGCGTGGCTGTAGACCCACAGGTATCCTGGGTCATGTGAAATGTTTCATGTTATGAAACATTCTTCCATTTGTGATGGGAAAATGCTTAGTAATGTCAGAATCTTGCATTCCTGAAACTTAAAGTCTTCATGGGTAGACCAGCCAAAAAAATTCAGGAAAAAAAATTTTTTTGCATTAAGTAATGATAGCCAAGAACTTTTGATGATAGGATCCTGAAATTGCTTGAGTTTCTTTTGGTCATATGTGACAAAATCCATTTCAGATTACCTTGAGTAGAAAGGAAGAGTGGTGAGTGGTGCAGCACGGATAACTCCCGTGCCTAAAGAACTTGCTGGAGGAACTAGGACGCTGGACACTAAAAGGGTCTTGGTCCCCTGGACGTTTCTAGCCTTCCTCTCTGCTGGTCCCCTATTTGCAGTGTTCTGCCTACAAACCGGTTTCAAAAAATGCAGAAGATGCCTGCGTGTAGCCCCAGAGCCCTGTCTTGCAGATTTAACAATCTTGAAGAGCAAGCACTTTTGCCAGTTAGTTCTAAGGGAGGACTTTGGTCTTCCTTAAACCCTGTGCCCAGTGCTTGGGGGTGGGGTTGCTTAGTATTGGACTCTGGTTATACACTACCCAGGTCCTGTCCTAAAACAGCTTCTGATGGAGCTGAAAGGGATTATTAGTGAGTATAACACCCCCTTGACACAAGGGTGTTATAATTTCACAGTTCTGTCTCAGTCTATTACCTACTGCTAGGAGGGTATTCCTGAGAAGGTCGCAATCCGGAGGGGCCAGAACTGGGGGGTGGGGAACAGCGAGGCATTCACTTCAGATAGGGATATACTTTTGTCCCTGGAAAGTAGAAGGGACATTAGACAATTCAGAAATTAAGATTACTACATTTTAATGCATATTTACAAAAGTCAAAGTGGCCAGCTGTGCCTTGTGGATTGATCGCTGTTTTGGTAGATGAAGCTTTTATTGGAACCAGAGTTGAGATGAGGATGAGGTGATTGAAGCAGAGTCATGAAAGGCAGGAAAATTTGTGGGGAAAACGGAAACTATAAGAGAGGGGGTGCTGCTGTGACTTGTTAGGGTTCAGAAAGGCTAATTGGATGCTCTTCTGCCTGAGTTCAGTTGGGAGACAGGCACAAGGGTCAGGTGGACAAAGATTTTAAAACGTGACTTTTTCCCCCCTTTGATAAAGCTTTTGAATAAAGAGGGTGGTTTATTAAGATCCTTTGTCTCTCCGGCTCCCTGCCCTGTCTCCCTTCCCATTGGCTGTCACCTGGAAGGGGACCTCAGGTGTGCAGAGGTGGCCGAAGCCTGGACCCCTGGTTGGCACTGTTTCAAAGCAGAAAGGAAGGAAAAAATTCTGATCTTATTTCCCCATAGATTTTGAAAAATTACTACTGCTTGCTAATCAAACCAATCACTTCTAATTCATGGAAAGAAAATGAAGCAAGGTGCTAGAGCCGCTTCCAGAGGGTTTCTTTACATGGAAGCAAGGAGGCGGGGCAAGTGTCCACCAATGACTCGGAGCACCCACTCTTCATTTACTTTCAGGTATTTGAACATCATGTTTTCATCAAACAAAATAAATCCGTGAGTTGACGTTGGACTGAGAACCACCATTGTACTACTACTTACAGAAATGCCACACAACTCACACCCCAACTTCAGGATTATAAAGAACCAGTGTCCGCTGAGTGCCTACTGTGTGAAGTTGCCCCGGCCCTGTCCTGTAATAGCTTCTGATAGAACTGAAAGAGAGTATTACTGAGACAAGGCAGGTGTGGTCAAGAGCCAAATAAGTGTTCTAGTAATCAGAGAAAGAAGACATTGAAGAAGGACATTATTAAATCAGTCTTTCTTCATGGAAACAGGTGCACTTGAGTTGGGCCCAGAAAAAAGAATATTCTAAGCAAAGGGACAGTGTGAGTAAAGTTACACAACTTAGAATATACATTGACTGTTTGGGAGTGGGCAGCATATTTGACTGGCTGTGAATCAAGTGGACAAAAGTTACCAAACTACCAAATACATCAACATTGTCTGTGGACCACCCTCTATAGTATTTTTTTTTTTTTTGAGATAGTTTCACTTTGTCACCCTCAGTGCTGTGGTGCCTTAGTTCACAGAATCCTCAAACTCCTGGGCTTAAGCAATCGTCTTGCCTCAGCCTGGAACTATAGGTGCTCACCACAACACCTGGTTTTTTTTTTTTTTTTTTTTAGAGACAGCGTCTCCCTCTTGCTCAGGCTGGTCTGAAACTCCTGAGCTCAGGCAGTCCACCTGCCTTGGCCTTTCAGAGTGCTAGCATTACAGACCTGAGCTGCCTATTGTGTTTTTTTCATGCATCATGTGATTTAATCCCCTCAAAATCCAATAGGGTGGGGATCATTTCATCAGTGGGATAGCTAAAATTTATAGAAGTTAACGTTCCCTGGCCACATAGATAACATTTAGGAAATGGGAATAAAATCCAGGACTATTTAAATTCAAATTTCATGATCTTAACACTTGTAACATTGGATAGAAAGTCTGAGTAGGTGTGTTTTAACAAGCTCTCTAAGGGAAAAAAAGAATTAAAGAAGAAAGGCTGGGTAAGATCGGGCTGGGGGCTGTGCTCAGGTTTGCTCCCTTGCTCAGGATGGGGCAGAAGCAACATGAGATTGCTAGCAGGTGGATTTTGTGTATGAGTTTGTCAAAAAATTTTGCTCACATGTTGAATAATTGTTTTGAATCACTCGTGTTACACATTAATAACATAAAGAATGTGCAAAGCACTCAAACAGAGCAAATACAAGACTTAATCTTACATTTTTTCATCTCATGTAGGTTAAGACAGGCTAGCCCGTCATAAGGTGTTACATAGTATAAAGTAAAATCTTTGATGAACACACAGGGGGACACAATAGAGTCAGAAGAGGTCTTTGTAGGTGTACCTAGAGATAGAAGATTATCATTGAAATAGCTTCATTTTTATGTCTTAACACAACAACTAAAAAAATAAAAAAAGAAATAGCTTCATTTTTAATTCAGTAATTTGTATTTTTGTTTCATAGGAATAGGCTAGCTAGTGTTACCTCATACTACCACTAGATGTCACTGTAAGACTAAAGTTAAATTACTTTTTCTACACCTTCCCCTCCCCAGCCCTTCTTCACCCCCCCAATTTTTTTTTTTTCAGTGAAAAAGTGAATTAAGAAGTAAGGAGAGATACATATTTTTGGGGGGGGTGGGGCTTTAAAAATGAGTGCTTTTATCCTACATATATCTTTTATTCTGTGTTATCTTTTGCAGAGCATTGTATCACTCAAGAAAATAACTTCCAATAATTCTATAGAGTTAATATTTTAAATTAGTTTTGGTTTGACAAAGTATTCATTCACTCAAAAGTACGCACAGCTTTAGATATAGCCAGGCTTCAGGTTGTCCATTTGTGGTGCTATTTTAAATTGTGGTTTTAATAAAAAGAAAGCAGATATAAGCCAGTGTCCTGGGCCTGCTGCTATGTACATTTATGAAAACAGTATATCCTCATGGTGATACAGTCTTGTGAGATGTTCTTTTGATTCTAGGGCCTCACTGAGTTTAATAGAAGAAAGCTCGGCTACCTTTGTGAATCCTGTCTTATTCAAAGATATCTTGCTTTGTTAAAATTCGTAGAATTGTATTGCCTAAATTATGTGATAGAAATTTCTCAAAAGGAAAAATGAAATGATTTTTTCTCTACTGTATAGTCCTTGAAATATTATGTAGATTTTACTTTGGATAGGATATTCTGGATTTTGGAATTCTGGTTCACTTTTTAATATTTTGAAATGTTGATGTGCTTGGCAATTATTTCCCTCCTTCCAGTGGTTTTGTGATGTCTCGTCCCTGCTCGGACACATGAATCCTGCCTGCTCCTCCCTGCTCCTCGGGCGCTGGCTGTGGGGAGCAGCTGGGCTGGAGGGGCCTTTCTTTCCGCCGTAGTCCTGGCCCTCAGGCTCATGGCTGCAGTCCCGGCCCTCAGGCTCATCAGTGCGAGCACCCGTGTTCCTTCCTCTCCCCACTCCTCTACGTTCAGTTTCTCCTGCGGTCTCACTCGTTCCTCACCAGCCGTCTTTCAGAGGATCCTCTGTTAGTTCTTCATCTTTGATAACAATGAAAAAGATGACAATGACACCAGTGTGTCCCCCCAGTTTGCCTTTCTTCTTGTTGGTGTGACCATATGACACCAAAGTAACCAACCCAGAAGCCAACTTGGGTGACAAGTCGCTGATTTTCCTGCTTCCTATCCAATACTTGTTTGGATGATATTTATTCCCAGTGAAAAGACGACATGTTTGGATTCCTGTGGACACAGCCTTTGTGTCATCCCAATTTCCTGCAGCTCTTCAATTTCTTCCTGTTACTACCCAATTTCATCCAACTCTATCCTGTCGCCTTCAGGGGGGTTTTCTTCTTTCTAGTTCTGAATCTTTGGAATCACACAAGACGGAGAACAGAGCTTCTCACAGAGGTTATGTTTTTTAATATCTTTTGTTAAATAGCTTTTTTTCCCTACTGTGCAAATGACATAGGAGAGAATCAATACACCTAAGACCAGGCACCCTTCTTCCCCATTTTTAAACTTCGCCTTGTGCAGGACAGCAACATTAGAAACTTTCTCCCCCTGTATTTTTGCAGAAAAGCTCTGTCAAGATGAGAAATGTTGTTGAATTATGTATGTTATCTTTGTTAAGGGGTGGTGCGCTTACGTTGGCGTGTAGCTGCTGTCAGGGTAGGGGGATTTAGCGGGAACAAGATTCAGTAGTCAGAAACTCCTTTCTGCTAGGCAGGGAGATACTGCTTGTTCTTTTCGGGCCTGGAGACATTAACCCACCCATATCACATCCGACTTTTGTCAGGTGTGGCCAGTGCTGGCTTGTTGGCAGGGTCTGCTCAGTCTAGTAGTCTGATCAGACTGAAATTAACTTCCTCCTGGCTAGGTTAGCAACAGGTAATTTACATTCGATATAGGACATAGGGGAACCAATAGTCAAATACCAGTTATCAAACACCCTATGATTCCCATGGGAATCATGTGGCTGGGAACCATGAAGAGACTATGACCCAGGTGATGTAAAAGAGAAACACCTGAGAAATTATAAAGTTAAGCCAAGTATTAGGACCACTTCGAACATCTGAAAGCAAAACAGACTTATTAACAATTTCTCTTTGAATGACTCCGTGCACAAGGAACCTCTGCTGAGCTGCAGTGGAATCTGGGTCATCGCTACCCAAAGTGTGGTTCATGGACCAGGGACCTTTTCAGAAACATAGTCTCAGGCCCCCTCTCAGACCTTCTGAATCAGAGTTACCATTTATCAGTATCTCCAGGTGATTTTTTTGTATGTTACAGTTTAAGAAATGTTGATTTAGGTCATGGTTAGAATTAGGACTACTTTAGGATGGTGCTTGTGGCTCAAGGAGTAGGGCGCCGGCCCCATATACCTGGGATTGGCAGGTTCAAGTCTTGCCCCGGCCAAAACTGCAAAAAATACAAAAGGAGATTTAGGAGTACTTTACTCAGGGTTTGAATGGTGGTGTCTCTTCTCCTCCCTTTCATAAAACATTTGGAGAACATTATCAAAGAAAGAAGTTACAATTTTTTTGAGACAACACACAGAAAATTAAGAACCCAACTTTAACTTTTTCCAAACCCCAATTGAAATGCAGTGAAAGGGAAAATATAAAACAGCTCCAATGGTTTGAATAGCCATATATTACTTGACTTTTTTTGGTATTAACCTTTGTCCTCAGTGAAACAATTGCACAGAGAAACGTCGCTAAATTTGTATTCTTTAATTTCCTCTTGTCTCCTCCGTCTCTTCTTGATGTGAATGACTTCTCTTCGGTCTTTTTCCATGCCTCACCTGGCCTGCCCACCTTCCAGCTGTAACAGCTGATGAAGCGTGCTGCCGTGTTAATACCTTGTTAAGGTTGTTTCAGCTGTTGGGTCTTTGCAGGGTCAATGTCAGGACTGTTTTACTTTGAACCCTTGATGGGCAGGGTGAAGTTGGGGACATGTTGAACTGCTCCCTGCTCACACTGCGGGAAGCCTTACAACTGTGGGCATCCCTTCCCGCGACGCAGCTTGTTGCTGTGTATGTGATTAGGGGTATTCTGCCTCTACTCAAGTAAGGAGGCGAATTTTAAGACATTTAAAATTACTAGTGGAGTAGACGTGGCATCATTAAGATTCTTTTATACTTTTAAATTCAGCACAGTCAAGTATACGTATTAAAGACTGGATGAATTTTATAACCTTTATTTCTAACAGGCAACACATACTTTAGAATTTATAACAAAGAGAAGAAAAGAAAATAAAACCTTTCCCCCCACTTTTATAATACGAGCATATTGTTTAGAACTGTCTGATTTGATTAGAATGTTTTAGTTCGGCAGTTGATGTTTAGATTCAAAAAGTAACCTTTTAAGCTGTAATGTTTTTTTTTCAATGTAACATAATTGATTGGAGCAAGTTTGCACCTTTTTGGTCTAGAAACACACACAGGTGTCTGTGAGGAGAGGAGAGAGGGCGGAAGACAGGTCAGTGGCTCACATTGAATAAAACCAGCCTCATTCTGATTGCAGCACACCTAATCTTTGTTCCTCTCCACACACAAAAAATTTGTAGTGTAAAACATGCTTTGTTATTCACCCTCTTTTTTGTTTAATTTATGCATGGAAATTTGAATGGTCAATTCCCATTCTTGCTTGTGAGGTTAACGATAGGCCAGAACTGTTTGTTTCTTTAATTCTGACTTAACTCTGACTGCTGTTGACATTTTTTAAGGTCTATTTCTTTTAATAGTACATAATTTAAGGGGAAAAATCAAGACTAATTAGTTGTTAATGAGAAATGCGTATAATGAGAAACAAATGTAACATTAATGTCATGTACAATGTATGTCTGTGCAGCTTAAAAGGTAGGAACATAACCATTATTCAAAATTAGGGAATAAAATCATCGTAATAATTACTAGCAGATGTGTTGTAACTTGTGTTGCAAGTCAAAATTTCTTTGTCAGAACAATGTGGTACAATATTTGATAGCATACATTTGATAGGATTTTTGAAGGCTTTATATATTTTTTTTCCAATTTTTTTTTTTTTTTTTTTTTTTTTTTAGGTCTGGCCTCCTTAGGAAATTGGAACAGATTCAAGCTACTATTTTACCTTCCTCACAACATTACTGCTCCTTGTCAGCACAGAGATACACTGTCATGCTCTGGTGGGAGGCTGGGCTGGGGCAGCCCCATGCACTGCTGGGGTGCTGCGCTCTCACATCTCGGGTGTCCTCAGCTTCCAGTGTACAGATGACAGGTTCCCCACTGGAGACCGGTAAGTCCACTCAGTGGCTGCAGCGTCCAGGTCCCTGACCTGGTGGATTCCCAGCATGGAGACGGACCCACTGGTTCCCCACACTTTCCTCTTCAGCGAACTCCTGACAAAGGCAACTCTGAAACGTAGCCCTCTTAGAGTCACGGACCAGCAGGACTAAATGCGGTGAGGATGTGAGGATGAGGGCAAGAAAGGGAAGACAGATGGTGAAACTTACTCTAAAAATATCACTGGGCATGAAGTTTTAACCCTGCAGCTGTCGGAGGCAAACCTCAGACGGTGGTAATAATGACAACAGTTTTCACCATCCTGCTCATCCACCCCCCACCACCCATCCATTCTTGGAAACATTGTGTGTTGGAGCAGAAGTCAGGCCAGTGGATAAAAGATGGGAAGTTTCTGTTTTTATGGAACATACTCTAGTGGATCCTAATACCTATCACGATTCTGGCTTACCGCATTCGAGTACTCTGCTAACGGCTCTCGCACAACATCTCATTTAATTCTTACATCAGTCTTCATAAGCTGTGCCAATTGAAAAGGTAATAAGAAGGCTGTGTTTAAAATAGGACATCACGGATGCTAATAATAAAAATAACACATACTTATGGCAATATATACTTACACAAAAATGTGTTTGGTTATTGTCAACCAAACAAACATTCAAGCTACCGAAATACTTACTTCAAGAACATTGTGCCCTTTTTATTTTATATACATACATGTATATATATGGAAGTGAGGGGGAAAATCTCTAGTGTGGTTTAGATACTTTTTTTTGAGATGGTGTCTCACTCTGTTGCCCTGGCTATAATCCAGTAGTGATGTCATAGCTCACAGCAACCTCAAATTCCTAGGCTCAAGTGATCCTCCTGCCTCAGCCTCCTGAGTAGCTGGTACTACAGATGTGTGTCACTGTGCCCAGCTAGAAATCTCTAATGTAACATTCAAATTAACTCTGATCAACCAGACTCGTGGGGAAGGCCGATTACTGGAGTACGTGAGGGGATGATGCTTTACATTTACCTTAGGGGCAGTTACTGATTGGCTTCTAACAGAGGCTCCTTTTTCTAAAAGTAACCCTACAGGGACTGTTTTTATCAGGATCATCTGGGACGCACACTAAAATGCCACGTTGCATTGTCTACCGAATCCTGAGGTGATTCTTAATCACACTGAAGTTTGAGATCCAATGATGTAAAATGTTATTTTACAGTCTAATATTTCAGATGGTCTCACTCTATTTGAAATTCTCAAAGAGTTACGTTGTCAGCTGGTGAACATCTGTCTAGAATTCTGATACAAGCAATAATAGTGCATAATAACATACAATATCCATTAATGTTGAACAAGGGTGTCTGTTCTCCGGCATTATGGAATCTAGAATATTGCTTTTCTTTCCATGAGTGTTGTGAACCAGGAGCATAAATCTCAATTTTTGTCTAACTATATTTCTGACGGTTGTTCTTCTATTCGTCATATCTGATGCTTTAGTTTCTTTGTTTCGTGCTGTTTCATTCAGTTCCTGATCTTCTCTCTGAGCTAAGTTCAAAAAATTATGTGGAAAATAACTGTTTTTAGGAGGGCAAGAATAACTAGTTATGAATCAATTTATGCATTTTTCTTTTTATTGTTATTATTTCTTATCAGGGTAAGAGTGTCTGGGCTTTAGTAACAAACAATTCCAAACTCTCAGTGCCTTAACACACAGGTCCACAGGTAATCACTCCTTTATGCTACAAGTCTAACATGAGTATGGGGGTTTATTCCTGACAGCTGCTGAGGAGCACAGGCTGCAGCAGGCTCTGCTTCTCATAGTTACAGCCTCATAGTTATAGGCTGGAAATGCTTTGGGCAGAAAAACACACATATCGTTTTTTTCTTATAGATCATGGCCTCTAACTGGTCATGTGACTACCTAATAAAAAAGGGAAATATGAGTGCGGGGCACATGTCTGATCTGGTGGGCAGTATCTTTGGCCATAGTTTTGGTAACATATTTTTGTTTTGAGACAGAGTCTCTCTCTGTTGCCCTGGGTAAGGTAGTGTCATACCTCAAAGCAACCTCAAACTCTTAGGCTTGAGAGATCCTCTAGCTTCAGCCTCCCAGCAGCTGGGACTATCGGTGCCTGCCACAATGCTTGGCTACTTTTTCTATTTTTTAGAAGGATGGGGTCTTGCTCTTGCTCAGACTGGTCTCAAACTCCTGAGCTCAGGCAGTCCACCTGCCTTGGCCACCCAGAGTGCTGGGATTGCAGTTGTGAGCCACTGTGCCTGGCCTATTTTTGGTAACTTAAAATGTCTATTTTAGTTACTACATTTGTCCTCAGTAAAATAACAATAGTTATAAAGCATTTACCACATGGCTGGCATCATGCCAGGGCCCTGATGACAGACTTTCATCATCTCATTCTGGGCACTGGAGACTGGACCCTTTTTTAAGTCATGATGTGCAAAGCTGGAGGGTTTGCTCAGTGTACGTATATGAGGAGCACAGGATCACGAGCTTCCCAGCAATCCTGAAGGTGACATTGGCACTTCCGGGCACTTGGCAATTCAAATCCTGAAGCAAATGTTCTACCTTCTTGAAAATTTTGGACTTAAATCCATCACTCTCTCAGCTTCAAGCCGATCAAATTATAGGGATGGCAAAGGGAATTTTAAAGCCTGCCTTATCATTAATTACCTAAAGAATTAAAAACAAGCTGCTCATTTGAGTATCTGCCCATAAATACCTTTGAAGGATAAACAATACTGTTGTTACAACAGCATTATGAGTTGCAATTTTGTTACTACAGAGTTGTAATGTCTCTCCCTTCCTAAATCTATCACTTTTAACAATCATGCTTTCAGCCTCTTCTTCTGTCTTTAAAACCAGCAACCACATCACTGTCTCCTCTGAGTCCATCACCAGTATCCTTTTCTGACTCTTAAAAGGACCTTTGTGATTACATTGCATTCACTTGAATGATATAAAATACTTTTCCCTTCTTGAGGTCCTTATCTTGAGCACATCTACAAAATTCCTTTGCCTATAAGTTAACAAAGTCACAGTTTCAGAGGTTAAGATGAGGGGGTGGGTGTCTATTCTGCCTGTCACACATTCTGATACAATTCTGTGTGGTGGATGGTGATCGTTTAATGCAGGAATTTGGGGTTAATGCCTAAATGACTAATATTCTCTTTAACTTTAACAAATAAAAATTATTACTATTGATTGATGTGTTCCTGTGTATGAGAATGGTACACACACATATACAGATATAATGCATGAGGAGATGCACATTTCTATACATATACTATAAAATACTCCATTTTAATAAGTGACAGGCTTGATATTATTTCTGAAATTAATGAGTTTGACTTTTGTTCACAACTAGGGAGAAGAACATTAAGGTTTTTATAAAGATGATTCTAAATAATAACGATAAGAAGAGTCAAATCATCAAAGAAAACCTCTAAATTTCTTTAAATACCCAAATCTTCATACTGTAAAGCATAGAAGAAAGAAAAAATTTGATCCAGAAAAAATAACTGTAGAGTTACCTTCTTCCTTTCTTTCTACCAGAATAAGTTGCATTAGCTTGTTGGACTGACCTATTTTATTGCATATGTAAACCTGGTAGAACATCTGGAACTATATGCTTGTTGTCTTAGTTTAATGAGGAGAGGACATCTCTTGAGTAAGGTGACTCCATTCATAACACCACCCGGCAGCGAGACCTTGGATGGCTAACGAGACCCGTTTCAGCCCATGTTTTGCATCCCCAGCCCCCAGGTGACATTTGGCAATGTCTGGAGATATTTTGAGTTGTCACAACTGGGGGCAGTGCTACCACCACCTTGTGGGTAGAACAAGGGGTCTGCTAAACATGCTGCAATGCCAGGACAGCTCCCCACAGCAGAGAATTGTCTGGCCTCAAACATCAATAGCACAGTGTTGAGGTGGACAGACCCTTCTACACACAAATAATAATCCGGTAGAAGATATAATGAGAAAATGTCATTTGCAATAGGAACAATAAGAAAGAAAATATTTAGGAATAAGCATAATAATTAGCATGCCAAATTTACCTGAAAAAAATATGACACCCCTGACTTAACTGAAAGACATGTCTCTCTCTAAGATAGGCTGTCTCTGCCATATCAAAAGGTCAGTTCTTCCTAAGTTGATTTATAGGTTTAATATGACCTTAATAAATACACCAACCAACATTCTTTTGTGGAGTTGAATAAGTAGATGACAAATCTCATACTGAACATAATGTGCAAGATTAGCTGGGACAGACACAGATGAGGAAAATCTGTGTGAGGGACTCGCTCTCCAAAACGTTCCACAAGTCATCTTCATAGCATAGTCTTACCTTCTATGGAAACAGTAACACACATGGGACTTCCTATGAAATTCGCCACTTCTGTTCAACATAGAACTGAAAGTCTCAGGTTTAGTAGTCAGGCAAGAGAAAGAAATAAAGGGCATCCAAATCAGGAGAGAAGCTCAAACTCTCCCTGTTCGCCAGTGATATGCTCATATACCCAGAAATTCCTAAAAATTCCACCAAAAGAGTCTTATAATTGATAAATAAATTCAGTTTCAGGTTATACAATTAATGCATACAAATCAATAGCATTTCTATATACTAATAAGAGTTAAGCTCAGAGTCAAATTAAGAACTCAAAATCATTTATAGTAGCTATAAAGAAAATAAAATATCTAGGAATATACTTAACAAAGGAGATGAAAGAACTACAAAACACTGACGACAGAAATAATAGTGACATAAACAAATGGAAAAGTATCCCATACTCATCGATTGGTAAAATCAACCCTGTTAAGGTCACTTCCTGAAGTGATTTATAGAGTTAGTGCAATTCTCATCCAAGTCCCAATGTCATTTCTCATGGAGCTAGAAAAAATAATCCTGAACTTCATATGGAACCATAAAAATCCTTGAATATCCAAAACAATCCTAAGCACAAAGAACCAATTTGGAGGCATCACATTACCTGACTTTAATTACCCTACAAGGATGTAGTAACCAGAATAGTATGAAACTGTAAAACATATGCAGACCAATGGAACATAATAGAGAACCCAGAAATAACACCACAGAGCTACAATCAACTGATTTTTGACAAAGCAGACAAACATATGCCCTGGGGAAAGGGCACCTTGCTCAATAAATGGTGCTGGGAAAACTGGATTGCCACCCACGGAAGAATGAACCTGAAAAATTAACTGAATACGGATTAAAGACTTAAAATGTAAAACCTTAAATCATAACAATTCTAGGAAAAAACTTAGGAAAAACTGTTCTCCTTGGTCTGGGCAAAAAATTTTTGAGTAAGACCCCCAAAGTAACAATAGTAACAGCAAAAATAAATAAATGGGACTTAATTCAATGGAACACTTTCTACACAGCAAAGGAAATAATCAACAGAGAAAATAGATGATGGAGAAAATATTTGCTAACTGTACATCAGACAAAAGGGTAATGTATGGAATCTAGAAAGAGCTAAAACAAATCAGCAAGAAAAAATTCCCCCCCCAAAGTGAGTAAAAGACAAATGCCCAACAAACATGAAAAAATGCTTCAACATCACTAATCACCAGGGAAATTCAAGTTAAAACCACAATGAAATACCACCTTATCCTCCTCAGAATGGCCACTGGTAAAAGATCAAAAATAACACACAGTATGGGTTGTAGTGAAAATGGAATGCTTATATACTCTGGATAGGAATGTGAACTTGGATATCTTCTCCGCAGTGGTTCTCAACCTTCCTAATGCCACGATGTAGTTTCATTGTTAAAAAGGGGTTGCAACCCACAGATTGAGAATCTCTGCTCTATGGACAGCAGTATAAAGATTCCTCAAAGAACTAAAGGCAGACCTACCATTCAGTCTACCAATCCCATTACTAGTTATCTATCCAAAGGAAAAGAAGTCTTTTTATCAAAAATACACCTGGACCAGCACAATTCACAATTGCAAAGATGCAGAATCACCCTAAGAGCCTCTCAATTCATGAGTGGAAGAACGTGTGGGGTGTGTGTGTGTGTGTGTGTGTGTGTATGGATTACTATTCAGCCATAAAGGGATAAAATAGTGTCTTTTGCAGCACCTTGGATGGAATAAGAGGCCATTTTTTTATGTGAAGTATCTAAGAAATGGAAAATGAATACGTGTTCTCACTACTACATGGGAGTTAGACAGAGGGCACATAGGGGCACAAATAGATGTAAAAGCCATTGGAAACAAAGAAGGGGGTAGATTAAGAGGGGGTGTTGGATAAAAATCTGCCCATTGAGTACAACATACACTGGTCTGGTGACAGGTGTACTCAAAACCCTGACTGCAGCATGGTATAATTCATCCATGTTACAGAAGACATTTGAACCCCCTTAATTTTTTTTTTTTTTTTGAGACAGAGTCTCCCTCTGTCTCCCTGGCTAGAGTGCAGTGGAGTCATCATAGCTCATTGAAGCCCTCAAACTCTTTGGGTCAAGCGATCCTGCTGCCTCAGTCTCCGGAGTCGCTGGGACTATAGGCACGTGCCATCATGCATGGCTCATTTCTCTAGTCCGTTTTTTGTAGAGAAGGGGTCTTGCTCTTGCTCAGGCTGGTCCCCTACCTCAGCCTCCCAAAGTGCTGTGACTACAGATGTGAGCCACCTCTCTAGGCTCCCCTTAATTTTTTGGAAAATAAAAGTTTTTCATTATCTAACACCATAATATTTGATGATCTAACAGGCTAGATTTTGATTTTTCCTTTCTTAATCATCTTTATACTCTTCCTGAATAATCCCTGTTGCTTCCACCACTTTGATGTCAAAGATTTTACATTTTGTTAAGTCCAGGTGAAATTTCTCCTTCTCATCTCACATTATCCTCACGTTTGCTCCCTATCCTATGCCGTCTGTTTTAATTACCAAGCTCCCCACATACTTCATCACCTAGAAATTTTAGGATCATTGCTGTGTCTCCTTTTTTCATCACCAATAGGCAGGGATGACCATGCTCTGATGTTCTGGAATTGGTCTTTTTTACTTCTGTGTCCGCTCATACCACCTTGGTTAGAGCATCACTGCCTTTCACCTAAGTTAATGGTGACTTTACAATTTTTCTTATTCCAGTTTGCTTTCATTAATGTTCATTTTCAACCTTACCAACCAAGCTCTCTATCTAAAATATGAATTTTATTATGTCTAGACAATATTCCAATACCCTGAAGCCTCAATTTTCATATTTATTCATCAATTCGTTTATTTATTCATCAGTATTTTTAGGCATCCATTGACTATGTGCCAAGAATTCAATAAGATATAAAAATAATACACCATCATTTTGACGACTGACACAGCTCTCTTAGCCTTTTTCGTCAGCACCTCAGGAATACAAGGCAATACTGTTTTTCTCACCCAAAGCTGAAATTTAAAGACATTAAGTTCAGTAATCTGCTATTTCTTTATTTTTTTAGAGATGAAGTCTCATTATGTTGCTAAGGCTGGTCTTGAACTCTTGGGCTCAAATGATCCTCCGGTTTTCTTTTAAATCAAATTTTATTATGCCCTTTCCTGTTCTTGCATAATTTATTTCCTGTCATATAAATTTTTTCTCCATGCTTCTTCATTGTTCTCTCATCAGTTTATGGAATAGAAAATCTTCAAGACACAACAATGAAATAATAATAATAAAGCCACTAAGATTTGCTGAGCCCTTACTAGACACTTAATTGCTAGACACTGCCAACAGCATTACTCAAGGTTGAATTCTCACAATAATTCTTAGGAATAGCTATTATCATAACTTTTTTATTTTTTGTTTTTGGACATGGGGTCTCATTCTGTCTCCTGGGCTAGAATGCAGTGGTGTCATCATAGCTTACTGCAGCCTCAAACTCCTGGGCTCAAAGGATCCTCTAGCCTCAGCCTACCTGGGCAGAAGGGAAGCCTGGCTAATTTTTATATTTTTGATAGAGACAAAGGTCTAATTTTCGCTCAGGTTGGTCTTATACTCTTGGCCTCAAGCCATCCTCCTACCTCGGTCTTCACAAAGTACTAGGATTATAGGCATACGCCACCACACCCAATTTTAATCTATTTTATAGAGGAGAAAAGTGAGTCTTGCACACTTTAAACTCTAGTGAGAAACTTTCAGATATTATACAGCTAATAGTGAAAGGGAAGGGATTTAAATCCAGATCTGTCTGGCTTCATATCTTATATTAGTCACAGTTAATATGCTTAGTATATAGCAGACACTTAGTAACTGCTAGTTGCATAAACACGTGTATAATAACAGAATGAAAAGTTCTCAGTTTTAAGAAGAATTTTATTAGAAATATCGTCTATGTTCTCTTACAAAGACAATGGACTTATGATTTGTTTGATTACAAAGGAAAGGCCGTATTTAAGTGGTGATATACAGAAATGATAGTGGATTTAAGCTACTTGCCATTTGTCATATTTCTTTTTGAAAGAATTGCATAACCATCACTAGAACGTTCTAAAAATTAAAGTTGAATAGTTGAACTATTCCCTTTTGTCTAAATATGCCATTCTATACAAGACTTCCTATGACTGGAGAATAGATATTCCTGCCTCATTCAGTTCCAAGTAACCAAAAGCATAGAAATAGTAATTATAGAATAGTGTCACTATTTTTAGTCTTAAAAATAAAAGGTATAATTTAGATGTGTACATATATCTATCTATATACACCATTGTCAGATTTATTTAATAAATATGTATTACTTTGGGGAATTATGTTAGACATTTTTTTTCTCCTTTAAGAATTCACCCCTATCATCTGAAGGAAATGATGTTTACCTGGTTGTAGAACATTACTCTCACAGACTGTATGCACATGAGACCAGATTACAAAGCTCTACTAATATTATGATATAAAGGCAAGTTAAAACAACCCAGAAAACGTCTTGGCGCCCATAGCTCAGTGAGTAGGGCATAGGCCACATACACCAAATCCAGCCGGGCCAGCTAAACAACAATGACAACTGCAACCAAAAAATAGCCAGTGCCTATAGTCCCAGCTACTTGGGAGGCTGAGACAAAAGAATGCCTTAAGTACAAGAGTTTGAGGTTGCTGTGAGCTGTGCTGGCACAGCACTCTACCAAGGGGCGACATAGTAAAACTCTGTCTCAAAAACAAACAAACAAACAAACAAACACCAACACGCACAGCTGCAACATACTGAAGAGACGCTATGTTCCCCGCCTCGTGTCCTGTGGGATGTTTGGTGGTCTGAGAACTGGAGAAGTATTTCAGGTGAGAGCGCAGCTTCTGGATCAGAAAGTCAGAGCAAGTCAAACTCGCGCTGCGCAGGGTAAATCAAATGGGGCGGTCGGCATCAGGAAAAAGAACATTCGAGAACCAAATGTTTAGTTAAAGTTTGATGAGAAATAATCAGGAGCAGAAATAAACAAAGGAATTTTACAATCTGTTCTGTAGGGACGTAGCAGCCAATGTACTGGGAGTGACACAGCTTCAAGGACACGGCAAATGGTGGAAGGGTAGACTGGAGACTCAGGCGTGTTCAGTGTTCCCCCTTCCTTTCTTCCAGACTTACTCAGAGCGTTTGGCTATGGCCCCCTTACGTGTGTTTGCACATGGTTCAAGTTCCCTTCCCCAGGAAGCGTGCGCGTCCAGGCGCGGGGCAGGCCCATTCCGCAGTGCAGGGCGTGCGGCCGGGTCCTCCAGGATGGCTCTCCAGTTCCAGCTTTTTTTTTTTTTTTGCAGTTTTTGGCCGGGGCTGGGTTTGAACCCACCACCTCTGGCGTATGGAACCTGCGCCCTACTGCTTTGAGCCACAGGGGCCCCTGCCGTTCCAGCTTTTTAAAAAGAACCAGAACAACATCTCCAAAAGCTTATCCCTAATTCAACAATTCTTTCCAGCGATCGAAACCCTGTATTTTTTTCTCAGAGTGTTTAGGAGATAATAAAAAAAAATCTTCGAGGAGACAGAGGAGTGAGAACAATACTTTGTTTTAATATTTAATGTTATTTTTCCTAAAAATAGTGAAAATTAAGTTAAAGTAGGAGATGTTAGAGGGCACAAACATAGCTCCTGGGTTCAGAATTGGTTGGTTTGCTCTGTTGCTATTTCATTTTTTATTTTTCAAATGGAGATAATTAAAAATGATAAAGAATATAGCATTCATTCAATAATGTTTGACTACAAATTATATATATTTAGACATGGTTAGTAACTTTCATTTTCTTAATAGAAATATATTATAGTCCAGTAAATACATTTTAGTCTACTCATTTTAAGCATTTACCATTGGAAATTAAATAATACTTAACTACATAAAAGTCAGACCTTCGTGATACTGAAAGTGATTTCATTTAATACTTTTTTCTTTGAATTAAGAAAATTCCGGGTGGCATCTGTGGCTCAGTGAGTAGGTCACCGGTCCCATATTTGGAGGGTGGTGGATTCAAATCCAGCCCTGGCCAAACTGCAACAAAAAAATAGCCGGACGTGGTGGCAGGTGCCTATAGTCCCAGCTACTTGGGAGGCTGAGGCAAGAGAATCACCTAAGCCCAAGAGCTGAAGGTTGCTGTGAGCTGCGATGTCACAGCACTCTACCGAGGGTGGCAAAGTGAGACTCTGTCTCTAAAAAAAAAAAAGAAAATTCCAAAAATAAAAATTTGGTGCCAGATAAAAAATTTAGAGATATGTAAAAAATGAATGATTTCATGGTATCTATTTTCCCTCCTTTGGAATCAGCTACATTACTAGCACAGTATATGACCTTTACACCCTTCTTTGTGTCTGTACCAATATATCAAATATGTATACAAGTACTCAGATTTTTAAATAAGATATTACAATACATGTTGTTTCCCTAGACCTCCACATTGATGGAGTTAAAACATTCTTTTTACTGGCTCGCATACAATAGACATGTTTGATCATATTTCTATAGATGATATTCAGGTTATTTCAGTTGTTTTTTTTTTTTTTCAGAATCTCATTCTGTTGCTTTGGGTAGAGTGTTGTGGCCTCACAGCTCACAGCAACCTCAGACTCTTGGGCTCAAGAGATCTTCTTGTCTCAGCCTTCAGAGTAGCTGGGACCAGAGGCACCACTACAAGGCGTGGCTAGTTTTTTCTATTTTTAGTAGAGGCAAGGTCTTGGTCTTGCTCAGGCTGGTCTCTAATTCCTGAGCTCAAGCAATCTACCTGCCTTGGCCTCTCAGACTTTAGAATGAGAAAAACTCATTCTTAGTTTTTTATTTTTATTTTTTAACACAAAAACATTCTTGTACCTATAGTTCTGTGTTCTGATGCTTGTATTACTGTCCAATATGTTTTCCAAAGTGAAAGTTTGGCTTTTAAAAATATTTGAAATTTCACTTTAGGAGATACAGCTAGATGGCTTTCCAAAAACATCTTTTTTTTTTTTTTTTAGCACTTCACATGCCTCCATTGCACAGAAGGCCTCAGTTCCTCTGTGTTCTTGGCAGCGTCCATATTTTTAACTTTACCATTTTAATAGGTAAAAAATGGCATCTCGCGGTTTTAAAATTTTAACGTCTCTGGTTATTAGTGAGACGGCATGCTGTTTCCTTTGGTCCCAGTTTAGAGGTGTGCCTCTTCCAATTGCCCACGTTTGTATTGGCCTTTTCCATTTACCAGTTCCTAGGACACGTTCCATTCCCCCCAGATAGTAATGAACACGTTGGCTGAATGTCACTTTTCTCCCCCTTGTTGGGAAGAAGACTCTATTCTCTGAGCTTTTTAGAGTCCAAGTGCAGCCCTCTGATGGCAGAGACAGGGAGCAGGTTCGTTTTCTCATGGTCAGCTGTCCTCCACCAACCTGGGGCCAACGGGACTGTGCTGCTCCCCCAGGATTCCACACAGCAGTGTCCAGGAGAAACTTCCTCTCCTTGTTCAATGGATCAACGAATTCTATTGACTTTCCTACCTGTACTCCTTTGTAAAGCCAAGAATCAAGCTCTATGCCTTGGTCCTTGAGGTGAAGCTATTCCTTTTCTTTGTGATTTTCCCGCAGGGCTGTCACGTGCCTTTAGGAGAAAGAAGTCCTGGTCACCATCTCCCAGGATATCTGGATAGAACTGGGACCCTCCGAGGCATCCCTAGGTGCTATGCTTACAGCCGTTGAAGTGCTGTATCGGGACTGTAGAAGGCAAATGTGTGAGGCAGATTTGCTGACACCGCTCAGATTTTCTGTGTTCAGATTCTAAATTACATATTTGCTTGACTTAAAAACAGAAGTTTTTGAATTTATGCATGTGAAATTAATTGCTTTCCAGGTGGAATGCTTCTCAGTTTGGGTTTGGGTAACCCACAAGGTTATATAGCCCATATAGCATAGCAGTGAAGAGCTACAATCCTAGAAAAAGAAATTTAAGATACTGGTTATTTTACTCAATGGCGCTTTCTTCTTTATCTATAGAATAAACACAGTTACTCCTCCATAGTAGGACCATTTTTAAAATTAGGAATTTAATTTTTAAAAAGTTACCTAAGGTGTTTACCAGAGTATCTGACACATTGTAAAGACCCAATAAAAAAGAACTTTAAAAGAATATGCACAATGAGGCATGTAATTGGGCATTCATATCGTAGGTTACTTTCTGGTTCTGGCAAGTTGAATTCCATGTTTTCTTTCCTTTTACTGAGCAGTTTTTACCATTGCTATTCTAACAAGTCTCTCCACGTCATTCTTCTTCATGTTTTCCAAGAAGTTTATTCCTTTCCCAACTCTGTATAATGGCCAGGTTCCTTCACAGTTTTAGTTTTCATTTAAAATGCACTAAAAATAAAATGGACATTAATGTGGGCTCTGTGACAATCAGTATTTCACTTATTTGCTTTTTTTCTGATATAAGATTCCAATCATTGTTTTTGAAACAATTTATTTTCAATGGATTGAAATTGGTTTAATATAAACATTGAAACGTAAGACCTAGAAAAGACATGATTGTTGATAACGGGGGTAGCAGACAACTCACTGAATTGAAGGATCACAAATGTTTTCTGCCCTTCCTGAGCAAAGGTTTCAGGTAAACCTTGAGCTTCTTAAGCAACCATAGGCTCTGCAAATAACAGCTCCAGACACAAGTCAAAGAATGATGTTTATGTTCTTCCATAGAAAGATCATTAGCAATTGATCTTTTCAGTGAAACCCACACACATGAACAGCTGCAGAATAATCGTGGTAGAATCAGTATGCTTGTGAAAGTGACCAACAGTGTTCTATGACGCAAGAAAGCAGTCGATAGCATTCTGTCTGGCACAGATGGCAATGTTGAACTTTATTTTGATTACATATTAGTAAAAGTTAATGCCGCTGTTTGTTTCAGAAGTTTTATTATTATATTTAATTGTGCATCCCATGGCAAAATGTACCTGTAGTGACCATCCATAATTCAGGTAAAAGATGATTGATCTTAGAGTGTTTTAGAGAAAAAGTCTTGGGATTTCATTCATGCAGGGAGTAAGTATTATTGAATACTTATTGTGCAAGAACCTGTTCCAGGTTCTGGGGTTGCAATGAAGGGAGACAGAAAGGAGACATGGTTATTACTCCTGGAGTCACAGCTGAGAAGAGGTGGCAGACACTGAACAAAGAGTTATAGGAGGGATTACTTAACACTTGTGATGCACACCGTGAAGGGGAAGCACAGAGAGAAGAAAATCAGGGTGCCCAGTGCTGATTGCCTTCATAGGCACTTTTGCCCAACGGAATTCATAACCATCCTTTCGGAGAAATAGCATCTGTAAATTTTATGATTTTTATTTCTGATGAGAATGTATAAACTTACTTTTTAATTGACAAAAATGGTACATATTTTATGAGGTACAATGTGATTGATGTATGAGGCCTGACAATTAAATCATGAACTTAACACTATGTGCTTATGTTGCCAACAACTTGGTAGGATTCCATAACCTTGGCACTAGACATAAGATAGTGGCTCACAGCTATTTGGGTCAATGTGTGGTGGTGTCTTGCTTCATGGTATTCATTACTGTTGTTTTATGTTTTTCTCTGCAAGAATGTCTGAGATTGAATTAGAGCAACGAACACATTTCTTGCTAGACTTTGTGAGTGAAAGTGAAATTAGAGACGTTAGTTTATGGGGATAATGCCATGTGAACACGGCAGTGAACAAGTGGATTAAATGGTTTTCTGAGGGGACAGAAAGAGTCACTGATGAAGAGAGGTCAGGGAGGCCAGTAACGAGCAGAACTGATGAAAACATTCATCCAATTGTGCATCAACCTCATCAGCCGACCGTGGGAAGCACAGCAGACCAAGTAAACATCCACGGAGAGACAGGAAAGTCCTCAATGAAAATCGGGGCGTGAGGAAGACGTGGCTCTTGCATCACGACGATGCACCAGCTCGCAGGGCACTGTCTGTGAGGGAATTCTTTTTTTTCTTAAATAGGCTTAATTCATTTTTCTGGTATAAAAATGCTATGTCGCAGCCACAGCTGGAGTGGGGGCCTTGGCATGGACCTCGGGCGTAGGTCCTGGCAGGATGGATGGTCGGTGAGTTCCTGGTAGGCAGACTTAGTGATCGGGTCTCTGCAGAGATCAGGAGTCAGACGGCTACAGCACGGGGACGCAGCCTTGGCAAAGTCGAGGTGGTGGCAGCATAGCCCCTGGTTGGGGAGGCTGTCCTGACTCCAGCCGTGGGCAGCAGCCTCCGAGGAGCTGCCGCACACTAGGCTGGTTCCCCAGGGCAGGGGAGGGATGCACTGGTGCGGGCGCAGGCCTGGCCCCGAGCTTGGAGCGCGTGGGGCTGCGGATCCGATTCCCACAGGAGCTTCTTCTCACTGGGGCAGTGGAAGGCTCGGCCAGGATGATGGACCCTCGGACGGCTGTAGCTAACACCCAGACCAGCGGCCGTCATCGAATGTCTGGGAGCTGGTCCCCTGCCCGCCTGGGTCTGCGGCTGCAGAGGTGTAGTTTTCAGAGCCGGTCCTTGGGAGGTGCTCCCAGGGAAACATTGGTGACTCAGACTCCCGACTGCAGGGAGCAGAGACGGGACTCCTCGGCATCTGGCCCTCGTGTCCCTGACCAGGTACCCAGCTTGGTGATGCCCAGGTACCCAGGGCACCTCTTCCTGTCCTCGGCCTGTCCTCAGCCTGTCCTCGGTGGCTTCAGAGGCCCCCCCCAACTGCAGCCCCGCGGCCCCTTCCCCCCTCAAATGCTGCCGCTGAAGCCTCCAGGGGAGACCCTGATTCCAGGGTGCCCCACCCCTCCAGCCTCTGGGCCCTCCCACTGCCATTGGTGTTTCTCAGAGAAGCCTGTGAAGGAGTTTTGAGACAATAAGCAAATAACTGTATTGGGACACCCTCCCCAACTCACCTGACCTGGCCCCGTTGACTCTTTTCCTTACCTAAAGATAAAGGAAATACTGAAGGGAAGACGTTTTGATGACATTCAGGACACCAAGGGTCACACGCTAACAACTCTAAGAGGTCCAGGATTGCTTTGAAGGGTGGACGAGGCCCTCGGATGGTGCACAGCTTCCCAAGGGGAGATTGGAAGGCGGCCGCAGTGACATTCAGCAGTGAGGTCTTAGCACTTGTTCTAGGATGAGCTTGACAGATTTACTGTCACCCTCCTGTGTGCGTATATGGGGATGACCATGGAAAGCTGATCAACTTATCTATCACCTGACAGACTTGTCGGGTTTTTTTTTTTTTTTTGTGGTGGAATAATTTAAAATCTCCTCTTTAGCAATTTTTAAGTGTATAACACATTGTTACCAACTGTACTTGCCACATTTTATTAGGTCTCTTGAATTCAGTCCTCCCAGTAACTGAAATTTTGCCTCCTTTGACCACTATCTCCTCATTCCCCACCACCCTGTGGTTGCCCCTGGTCACCATCTCTCTGCCATCTCCTTGTATGAGTTGGAGTTTTCAGATTCCACATAGGCGAGTGAGATCATTAAGTATTTGTCCTCCTGTGCCAGGCTTATTTCCCCTATATAATGGCCTTCAGGGTCATCCATGTTGTCACAAATTATGGGATTTTTCCTTTTTTAAGGCTAAATAGTATTCCATTGTGAATATATACCACCTTTTAAAAATCCATTCATTAAAGTAAAAATAAAAATAAATCCATTCATCTGTTCATTCGGTTGATTCCATGCCTCGGCGATTGTGAATAACGCCTCAGTGACATGGAGTCCAGATATCCCTTCAACATCCTGGTTTCAATTCTTCTGGATAAAAACCTGGAAGCAGGGTTGCAGGATCATACAGTAGTTCTATTTTTAATTTTTTGAGGACTGTCCATACTATTTTCCATAATGGCTGTGCTAATTTACATTCCTACAATGTACAAACGTTTCCTTTTCTCCACCTCCTTGCCAGTGCTTATCTTTGCTTTTTGTTAATAACCATCCTAAGAGGTATAATTATTGTGGGTTTAATTTACATTGCCCTCATCATTAGTGATCAGTAAGTTTTCACATATTGTTCGCTTTTTGTATGTCTTCTTTTGGAAATGCCTTTTCGGGTCCTTTACCTATTAAAAAAATCAGGTTATTTGTTTTCTTGCTGTTGACTTCTTTGAGTTCTTTACATATTATGGATATTAACTTCTTACCAGATGTGTAGCTTGCAAATATTTTCTTCCACTCTCTAGATTATCTCTTCAGTTATGCTGTTGATTATTTCTTTAGCTATGTAGGACCTTTTTGGTTTGATGCAGTCCTCCTTGTCTCATTTGGGTTTATTTTGGTGGTATCTGGGAGTTTCAGATGTGATACTTGCAACTGGATAAGGGTGAGAGCGTGAAAGAGACTAACGCTCATTGAGCTCATTTAAAGTGTGTCACACACTTTAAATACATTGTCTCATTTGGGTTTATTTTGGTGGTATCTGGGAGTTTCAGATGTGATACTTGCAACTGGATAAGGGTGAGAGTGTGAAAGAGACTAACGCTCATTGAGCTCATTTAAAGTGTGTCACACACTTTAAATACATTGACTGATTTGATGTGAAGAACATCTGTAAGAGAGAAAAATAGTTTTTTCCATTTACACATGATGAAACTGAGCTGAGAAGTCAGATTGACTCCTCACTTTCTCAGTAGCTATGCAGAGCTGAGCTCAGGCCCCTCTGAGCCCAGGGATGCTTCCAGCTTCCTCAGCCCTTCTGCTAGATCCTTCACATTCACTAGCAGCCCTCTTTTGCCTTAGGTTAATCTACTCATGGGTATTTTCTGTAAAAATATTATAGAATATTATTATTTCAGGTAGAGTTCCTTCTCTTTACCCAAGGCTCTCAAAGCAAACAAAAAATGACACATAATTTGGATTTTCTAAGTGATGGGAAAAAGTTAACATCTTAATGAACATTTGAAACAGTCTTACTTGAAAAAAATCTGGAGATGGTCAGAAAAACTGACCTTTTAGAAATGAGGATAATGCAGGAGGTATGGGTTCTTTGGTATTTGTCAGAGAAAGTGACTAAATCCATAAGTTCTTCTTTAGCCATGTACTTTTATGCAATGGAGGACTTTTAAATTGTAATCTAAAAAGACTTGCTTTAAAAAATATTAATTTAAATGCAAAAATATGTCACAATCATGCAGTCATGTGAGCCTGAACGATTACGCATATACACACAGGGGCATATACACACACATCAAAGGAAGCTTGTGACTCATGGAATATCTTTTATGAATGTAGAAATGATTCACAAAGTAGAAAAGACTGACACAAATACAGGAAAGGATAAGAAAACTGCTTTCAGGTGCAGAGTATTGAATATATAATTCAACAGTTAAAAAGAATAAATTTATGACCAGCTGATCGGTTAACATTATTTGTGGCTTCCTGTGGTTACATGGTATAGCTAATTCCATTCTCTTTCATAAGCCACAAACAACATTCATTTGCCAATGTAAGAATTAAGCTGACACATTCAGTAAATGGCTCTAAAAACCAACTAATAAAGAGGAAGTTTGTGAATATTAGCCTATCAGTGTCAGTTTCAGGCTTCATGCAAAACACCAAGTCTGCTTCCCAGAAATTTCTATTCCATTGGTATTCATTTGGTATTAGACATTAGTTATTTACTTATAAAATATGTGCTCATTACAAAGGTCTGTGAGTGCAGTTGCATTAATTATTCATTCTAAGATTCCGAAACACATTGGAGGTTCCGAATGGTAATTTCTAGCTACTGATGGGAAATGTTCCACATGAGAGCCCATCAGCAAGGTTTCAGGAAACAGGTCATGGATTTGGAAGGTAGGAGCCAATTGGGTCCTTTTATCATTTCCTTTAAAGTTCTTCACCATTTAGAAAGATAGAATGAGATAATTAGGAAAGACATCTTTTTTTCCTGAAAAGTCGATATATTACAAATATGTCAAAAGTGCATATAGCTATATCTTATTAGGCTTGGTCCCCTGCTTCTCTTGAGTATGTATAGACTAAAAAGCGCAGTATTATCAGATTATAGAAATTGGATTTGTTTTACTATTCTACCGTTTTCATGGGGTAATGGTATATCACCCTTCGTGTGTGGTCCATGTAATTGTAGAAATGTAGGCATAAAGGAGGAAGTATTAGAAGATTGTCATTTCATTTAAAAATGCTGCAGTTTTTTGATGTTTGAGATTATTTTTATGGCATTTGTTTAAATACTAACTTATTAATACCTTTTTAAAACAATTTCCCTTATTTTGACAACTTTGGAGATTTTAATGACTCTAAAACATAGGCATCGATTTTTAGATGGAATACACACACACACACACACACACATATATATGTGTTACACAAAGCAGAATATGTCTCATTGCTAAACTTTCAAGCTAAAGACAATTGTAGTCAGCAAATTGTGAAAATCTCTCTTTATTATTCCTCCTTGCCATTTCAGTTTTCCTCCTGAGAAGCAACATGGTCGGCAATTTTAGGAGCATCTTTTCGATCTCTTCTCTTCATTTGCATACAAATACACAAATATCCACATGCACACACGTCTATACACATACGCGGCACACATGTACATACATACACACATACAGACGTGTATATTTTTTCTTTGTTGAAATAATGGGATAAAATATGAAGAATTAAATTTATTAGACATATTAGGATAATCTCTCACATGAGGAAATAATTATTTTTATAATCATTATTAACTCACTCTGTTTTCTTTTGGGTTCAATTACCTAATGTAAATTTGTAGAGATCTTTCATTAATGGTAAATATTGTAGTCTTTTGTTCCATGGTATCAAATGCAAAGTGCTTGGAATATATTAGTTTGATTTTTTTCTTTCTAATTAACACTGAAGATTATATTTGCATTTTGTGATTAGATAATCTGTAAAGGCATAGTCTAAAAGCAGAGGCAAGTATGTAAATATCTAGTATTTGATCTTGCAATGAAAAGAAAGAAGGATATAGAATAAGGAGTCTCTAACATCCTTGGGAAACTTATTGAACTAAAATGAATCTTCGTATTTTGAAAGAGTTAGAGCCTTTTGTTAAGACATGAAGATGCTACTTTACCTGTAAGGGGAAACTAGGTGGTGGTGGAGGAAGAGTGGTTTTTAACAAGTTTAAGATGTATTTTTTGGAAGATGTTAAAATATTTATTTGATGATAAACTTACTCTGTTTTTTAAAAAAATTAAAGTGATTTGTGCACATAGATAAAATAATTCAACAATACCAAATGGTACCAAATACAAAGTAAAATCCTCTGACCCTGGTCCTGAGCCTATTATCAGTTCTACTCTGAGAGGGAGTTTTTGAAGTGTTTCTTTACCTGCTCAACCCCCATTGTCCAGAAGCTAATTATTTTAATTTTATTCAAGCTGAATTTGATGAAAACCAAAAGAAAGAGAGTCTTTATTCCCTTACAGCAGGGACTGGTGACTAAGCTATTTCAGCCCTCACTTGCAGGTTGGGGTTGTCAGAACTCTTTGGGGTTCGATTCTGCATCATTCCCTCTGGTGATGGCTGTGGGTTACAAAGATGACGGGCATCTGGCCACTCCCATGCCTCTCTGCCCACACATGTGACAGAGGAGTGAGGGGAGAAATGCTCACTCAACAGATATTTATTGAGCCTCCACTAGATGAAGGCATACTGTAGATTTTGGGGATACAAACGTGGGCCATAGTGCCTGTACTCACAGAGCTTACATTTTAATAGGACATGTTGGCAATACAGAAGAATAAATAAATCTGTAAATATAGTGGGAGGTAGGGATGAGTTCTCCAAAAACATAATGCACAGTAGGATATATTATATATAAGGTGTCAGGAAAATCCTTTATGAGAGAGACAACTTTGAACAGAACCCAGAATGAAACCAGGAAGCGAGTCATTGGGAGGACAATCCCTCCAGGCAGAGTGAATGTCAACTGCAAAGGAGCTGTGATTTTGGGAAGCTGACAACAAGGCCGGCTTCCTGGAGCGGAGTGAGTACAGCAGCGAGTAGTGGGTCCTCAAGCAGCGGGCCAGAAGTGCGGCCAGCTGACACCCACAGTGGGGTTTAGATTAGGGTGACCAGACGTCCTGCTTTTGGCGGGACAGTCCAGCTTTTCAACAATTTGTCCTGCATCCTGTGGCATTTTAAAAAAGTCCGGATTTTTGGAAAGAATGCAGGAACGGGCAGGAGAACAGGAAAGGAATATACGGTTTTCAGCTGCGAGGTGGCTATTTCGCCAGAATCTGAGTTTTATATTATTTTTGTTAATTTTATAATGTTAAACTGTAATAATAACAAATAATTGTTGATGTCAGGGCCTGCCCTGCTGGGTCCCCTGCCGGGTCCCGCCCCGCCCCCACCTCGCCCCTGCCCCGCCCCCCAGCCATGTTGTCTCGCTTTACAAATGTTAAAATCTGGTCACCCTAGTTTAGATGCCACAGGAGGACTTTGGCTTGTGCTATAGGACAGGAGGGGGTTGGAGGGTTTGGGGCAGGAGACTGGGGTCATGTATTTTACATTTAAAAATAATTCATCTAGCTCTAGCTGCTATGGGTCTGTTTAGGGGTGGTGGTTGGAAATTTTGGTATAGAATCCATCCCATGGAGGGTGAATACAGACTTTGGGTACCCAGGCAAATATCAGGTGTGCCTCGAGCTGTTGTCTGTGGTAGCCACTTTCCTCAGGCACAGGGCGCTTTTTCAGGTACATGAAGCGAGTTGCAGAGGCAGAGAAGGGGATGGTCAGGGCATGGGGAGGAGGGGGGGAACCGCCAAGGCTTATCCTGGAAGCCAACACGCTCCTAACATCGCAGGCCTGAGGCAAGGGCTTAAACACAGGACCACATGCGACATTTCTAAATATTTAAAGTATTAATCAAGTTAAAAATGCCTTCTATACTTCCTTGACAATTACACCTGAAAGGTTAAGATCCTTGGACTTCGGGGGTTCTGTGACTGAACATGGCTGCGTGGGAAGAGCCAGCTTTTCCCACGCCCCCGGCCCAAGGCCGCTTCTCTTCATTCACTACCCCTGTCCTCACCTGCAGGTGCCTGAACAGTATGGCCTGTGTCCGAGACCCGTCCACACCCCTACAGACAGCCATTCCTTGGTGACAATTCAGGCCAAAGTTGTGCACACGGCGGGCATGGTGTGAGGTTTATGGGAATGCACCGTCGTCCCAGGGTTGCAGCACTGGTGGCACACAGCTTGCAGGTCACTCCCTTTGGGGACGCCTCAGCTTCAGAGCACTGGCGGGCTGAAGTTCCACCCTCCCAGACAGCGCATGCGCAGTGCCTAGCAGAGGCGGGTGCACACCTGGCTGGACGTTTGGGCCCAGCACTGGACAGCTCTGAACAGACCAGTTTAGATCCACGCAAGACTCGCTAATTCCAGTGAAGGGGAGAGTGGAGGAAGACACAAAGCGCCAGTTCTGAATCGAGGGAGATGAACAATAAGAGGCTCTCGAGCAGATGAACTAGCCTGACCTCCAGAGGCCTGGGAACTGGAGACCGGAGCCAGCAGGAGCTTGTGAACCCCACACCCCGGGCCAGCGAGAGAAGAGCAGTGCGGGGACCAAGTGCGGTTTCTCCGTGACCCACCCGCTCCTGTCCTGGGAAACAGTGGACGGGGAAGGGGAAAGGACAGGGTGTTAGAACAACTCTGAGGTGGATTTTGTTAGTTTTTCTTTTAAATGGCAAAAGTCATTATTTTTCATTACATTAACAGAACTTAAAGGTTTATCTTATCCTGTTAAAGACTCTTTGTCTGAATACCATTTAGTTTAGCAAACCCTTTCACTCTTGTCCTGACTGACTACTTATCCTCGGAACCAGATAACTAGGACTTTGCTGTAAGATGCTACGTATTATTTAAATTATAGGAGAGTTGTTAGATTTATTAATAGATATATTAAATTGCACAAAAATAATTTAGAAAATTCAATTTTAAAAAGACCATTTACAATATCATTAAAAATGTAAACTATTGAAAAGATGTACAAGCTCTTTGAGGAGAAATACATGAGCTTTATTGATGACATGAGAGTAAATACAGAGATAATGCATAATTGAGCAGAAAGACAGTTGTGAAGATTTAAATTCTCTCAAAATAGTGTGTGAATTCTGCCAGCTGCAATTATTTTCTATTTTTTCTTTTAGGAACATTTAAAAATCTATGGTAACAGGTCTGAAAAAGCAAAGGGTTAAGAAAAGCCCAAACATTCCAGAACTGTAGTCGGAAGGGGGTGGAATAGAGCCTTTTTTTTTCCTTTTGCGAGATTCCAAAACTTATTATTAATCCATAGTAATTAAAATATTATAAAGGCAGAGTGATAGGCAGTTAGGTCAACAGGAACAGACTAGCAATGACAGAAAGATACACACATAAATGGAAATTTGATTAATAACAGAATAGGTATTGCCTATTAGCAGGAAAAGATAGGCTTTTAATAAATGGTGCTCTGACAATTGGTTATCCATATGTAAAAAAATTAAAAACCCCTTTATTCCTACATCAACCCATTGATAAAAGCCATGTCCTAGATAGAAATGAATAAAAATAAAAACATTAAAGCAAACTCAGCACAGGAGATTCTTTTTTTATTTTTTTTGCAAACAAGACATAAAAAGAATAATCTATAAGTCAATGATTATTGTAGCAATTAGCTACATTGAATGAGACTACTTCCTCATAAGAACAGTTTATAAGCACAGCCAAAGAATAGGCCATAAATTGTGAGGAGCATTTGAAATGTCTGTAGCTGATAAAACTGGGTTTCATAATATATGAGAATCAAAAAGAAAAAAAACTGAAAATCACAGAAGAATGGACAAGACACATATGTATTTCACAGGGTAAAATGGAAATTCCTGAAACTATGGAATACTTTATAATCTCCTTAAAATCAAGGAAATTCAAAGTAAAGCCTGAAAAAGATACTACTTTACAACCCTACACAAGCAAAAATTAAAGTTGAAATATATGAAGTTTTGAAGAGGATATGAAAATTCTAAGAACTCTTAAATAGCGTTGAAGTGCATAGAAATTGGCACAATCACTTTGGAAAAGAGCATTTCTAATAAAAGTAGAGGCTGTGCGTAGCCTCTGCCTCAACAATTCCCTCTGCAGTAGATGCCACAGAGGGTCCTACACATGAGCCTTAGGAGGAAGGTACAAGGATATTCAGAGCACTGTTGTTCGTAAGAGCAAAACAACAGCAGAGGCAAGACAACAACAAAACAGTGGGTCACAGCTCCCATCTCCATTAGCCGTAGAATGTGTACATACCTATCAGAGAGAGAATCATACGTGAACTGGAGTCTACCCACACTTGGAATAGTAGAATGCAGCAAAGACGAAACTGCCTGCAGCCTGCATATATTAACATGAATGGGTCTCAAAGATACATCGATTAAAGAAGGCAAGTTATAGGAGAACATGTTCACATGATGTGAAAAATGAACAAAACTGAAAAAAAAAATTTAAGAACATATATCTATATATGATAAAACCATAGATAAAAATCCAAGGAATAATTAATATAAATTCAGGATAGTGAACATTTCTGGGAGGGAAGAAGGCTCTATGATCAGGGGCACATCACAGAGGCGAGTGATAGATGGAGATAATGGTAATTTATGTGTGCAAATTCTTAAGTGGGTGGTGGGTGCATGGATTTTTATTTTATTTTTATTCATTAAACTGTATATATACATTATCAATATTCTTTTTTTTTTTTTTTTTAGATGGAGCCTCAAGCTGTCCCCCTGGGTAGAGTGCCATGGCATCACAGCTCACAGCAACCTCCAACTCCTGGGCTCAAGCGAGTCTCCTGCCTCAGCCTCCCAAGTAGCTGGGACCACAGGCGCCCGCCACAACGCCCGGCTATTTTTTGGTTGCAGCCGTCATTGTTGTTTGGCAGGCCCGGGCTGGGGATTCGAACCCACCACCTTAGGTGTATGTGGCTGGTGCCTTAACCACTTGAGCCACAGGCGCCAAGCCATCAATATTCTTTTTAATGTATATATTTTATAATTATAATCATAAAGTGATAAAAAATAATATATATATTTAATATATATATATTTTATTTCAGATTAATAGAAGGGTACATATGATCAGGTTACATTGTTTGAGTTTGTCAGGAAAAGTCCGAGTTGTTATCTAATATAAAATGGTGGATGCAGGCAGTTCAGTTCTGGGATGGACGCTCTCCCATAATCAGGAGCACAAGCAAGTCCTGTCTTTACACTGCACCATCCTGAGGGCGAGGCTTTCACTGTCAAGGTCTCCTTCTCTCCAGGATGTTCTCTGAGTGTCCAAGTTCTGTCCACATTCTATGCAGAGAGAAGAAAGAAAAGGAGAAGGGTGAAAAGGTTCCTTACCACTGAAACTCCTTTACAGAAGTTTCTCGTAAGCCTCCCCTAAGAGCTTCTGTTCACATGTCCTTGTCCCTCCAGCTATACATGAGAGTGGAAAATTAAACTGCAACTTTGACGCCCTTACAGGAAGGTTCCCGTTAGTAAGAAAGAGAAGAGAATGGATTAGGGGGGGTGTCAACATCCTGCAGTGGCTGGCACAATCTTTTAAGTAATTTCTTCAAAGAGGCTCAGGTGAATTCAGTTTTGACTCTTTATATGTCTGAAAATGCCTTTCACATTATTTTCATAGTTGCTTAATAATGTGAAGAATTTTTTGTTCAAAACGTCTCTTCCCCTCAGAATTGTAAAAGCGTTTTTTCATTGAGCCTAGGACTCAGAACCAAAAAGTAATCCAATGTAACTCCAGTATTGGCTTTACTTTACATTATCATATTTTCCCTTCTTTTGCTCTGATAGAGACTTTAAAAAAAAGTTTTGCGATTTGTCTCACATGTGCCTGGGTGGGGTTTTCACATTTTATTTATTTATTCAAAAATTTAAAAATTAAGTCTGATAAGTCTAATCAGCCAGAAAACTCATTTTTTCCTTCAATTCAAATATATTTTCTTAACGTTGTTGCTATCTTGTTTTTTTGGTTTGGTTTCTATTTTTTGATTTCCTTTATCTTATGAAATTTTGTTTCAATTTTTTTTTTGTTTCCTGTGTGATGGATATTGGATGGTATGTTTTTGTTCTCTATATCTCAACTTTTCTCTTGCATTTTAATTTTTGCTTTTTTCATTTTATATTCAAGAACTTTGAGTTTTCCTCCAAGATTATTCATTTATTTATCAATGGTGTCTATTACTTAGCTCTTTCATTCATTTTCTTATTTCATTAGCAGTATTTTTGTTCTTTTCAAAATACAAATCAGTTATGTTTTTCAGTTTACAAAGGCTCTTGTTTCCTGAGTCTTTCCCCCACAGCAGCTTGTTCTTTCTTTATGGACAGCTGGCCCCCTCACATGCTCTGATAAGATCAATTACAGTTTTTGTTATGTAGCCTCTTTTCTAGAGTTACCTCTGTTTGCTTGGGTTCATTTTCCTCTATTTGTTTAATTTTATCCTTCTCTTTTGTGCTATTGGTTTTCCTGAAATGACAGATTAGTTCATCCACCTATATTTAGGAATGAAAGATTAGGTCAATTAACATAAAACCAGGTGTTCTATAACACAACAGGGAGCATCATAAAGTCAGGCTTAATTTTATCAATTTTATTAGGTAGGAAATTATGGCTGTTTTGCTTCTTCTGTTAAGCATATGCCTGTTTATAAAACATCATATGTACTTGTTTTGATCTGAGATCAAGAAAGAGGGTATTAAAACTGGTGAGTGAGCACTACAATTCTGGGGGCGGGAAAATGGAACCTTAGCAAGTACACAACAAAGAGCTCAGGAGCAAAAAGCATCATTGAGTAGGTGAACAAGGAATCCACTTTATCAGCTACAGATGTTCAATAAACATTAACCAATTAAAAAGAGGATCAACATTGTGTTTCAAGAATGATAAATCAGCTAAAATTCTTCTGAAAAGATAGCATCTGTATTCCATCAAATCTAAGATGCCTTTGAGTGTGAGATATGTTATTGTTTTTCACACTACCAAGAAAAAAAAACATGACCAGGTATGCCTAAGGACAAATTATTGTTGGAGCTTAGGATATTTAGTCTTGGTTAGATATATAACTTTAATCCTTGTGCATGTGTAAAGAGGAAAATGTGAACAAAATAAGTTGATTAATATATACTTTAAACTTTTTTCAATTCTGATTGTAAGTTTTCTGAAGCACTTGCCTCAAAGTCATCAGCTTCTGTTTTTTTTTTTTTTTTTTAACAATTTGGCCCTTTTTACTGTTAAGATCTGGTAACATTATGTTACATCTGCTCATGATTACATCATATCATTTCTTTTTATAAGGTGCACCTGTATTTCAAAGGTGTTACTGCTAAAAAAAAAAAGGAGTGTCTGGGGTGGCATCTGTGGCTTAATACGGAGGGTGCTGGCCCCATATAACTAGAGGTGGCAGGTTCAAACCTGGCCCCAGCCAAAAAACTAC
>NW_003852412.1:24840569-24846022 GCF_000181295.1 Otolemur garnettii
TTTTTTTTTTTTTGCAGTTTTTTTCTAGGGCTGGGTTTGAACCTGCCACTTCTGGTATATGGGACCTGTGCCCAACTCCTCTGAGCCACAGGCGCTGCCCAGCAGAATTTATTTTTTATTTCTGGATGATAAAATTCCTAAGTTTTGTAACCCCTACACATCATAATAAAATACTGATTAAAAATACAGTTATTTAAAATCATACCAACAGACCAAGTCAATATATCATCATTTTAAGAAAATTGGTGAGATATAGCTGGCTATTCTCAAAACTGCAATTAATATGAATGACCAAGTGTAAAGGTCTTGAGATAGAAAATATTCAACATTAGAGGGAAGAGGAGTTCTTATACATTTTGCTTTAAAAATTATTAAATCTGGGCTGCGTCTGTGGCTCAAAGGAGTAGGAGTAGATGTGGCAGGTTCAAACCCAGCCCTGGCCCCCGCCCTCCCAAAAAAAACTGCAAAAAAAAGAAAAAAAATTATTAAATCCCTAGTAATTATAAAATAGCATTTCTATGGTTTTATCCAGGGTCAATGGTACTGCCTTACTCTGTGTGAGACAGAGGAGGAAGGCTTGAGGGAAAAGCTCAAGGTCGGACTTGTCCATGCAGTCCTTTAAATTTATCTCCCTGATTACAGCCCCATGGTGTTCTGCTGCTCCCTGTTCTTGCTCTCTCCAAATCTGGCACCTCCCTGGGACTCTGCCATTAAAACAGCTTCGACCTCCGCCACAGTCTTTTCTAGTGACTCCCCAGCTTGTATTATACCACAGCATTCACTTTTTGCTGCCAACTTGCTAAAATTTTCTGGTCCACTGGATTTCTCCCATTCCTAATCTCAGTGCTATTCAACATCTAGTTCCCTCTGTTTAGATTGCTATTATTTTAATGTGATTTTAGGAAAGAGCAAAAGTAATATGAGTACATCTGCCATCTTGAACTAGAAACCCAAAGGATTAAAAAAGATGAATTAAGTTATACTTTCAAAGAAATTGAGATTTTTGGGGTGTGTGGTTCAGGTGCACCTTACATTTTAAGATGGAGATGGTGCGTTGGGCTGCAGCCAGGTATTCCGTTTACGTTATGCTCTCATGTCACACAAACATAGTGGGCACATGCATTGGATTTTGCAAAAGGCTTTGGATTCACTCGTTAGGTAATCTAAATTTAGTTTGAGATATCCCAGTTGTGTATTTCAAATTTAGAAAAATTTAGAGTTCCTAAGGAACAGATTATGTTTTAATTATTGCATTTCAGAGTCACAAAATATTCAAAGTCATTTTTACCACTAGAATATGTTCCATAAGGAAATAAAATCTAAACTGAAGTACCATTCCTTCTGTTGCTAAGAGAAAAATGTTCTTAAAAAGCTTACCTAATAGAGTTGGATTTGCAGACTACTTTCTGAACAGCTCACCTCATGCCATCACTGACTTCCACAACCTAATATATAAAGAAAATTGGTTTCTTCATAGATTATGGTCGTAAGGTTTATTAGTGACTATAACAGGTAATCTCCATAAATAAGCCAGTTCTGGGTTGGATTTTTCAAGGCCAAAGGGCTCACGTGACATTTTTCATTTGGGTACAGAATGGCCATCTGGGCTTACAGGATCATTGAGTCTACATTTCTAGTAGTTGACACTGATCCATTCAAAGTCTATAAAGTATAGCAGATGCCTCAGATGCCCTTAAAGTTTTAAAATAAATAATTCAGACACCTTATGATTCTTTGCCTGCAGGCTCTCTGAAACTAAGTGAAGGCAAACTTGGTCAGTACTTAAATGGGAAACAGTGAAATAAAGAATGAAGCAAGGGATGGCAAAGTATCAGCAATTTCTCTTCTTTCTGTAATTTTTATGGTTTTCACGAAACAATCTCTGGTGTAAGGTTAGTATTAATTTTGCTGCTTTTGAAGATTATTTTTTCAGGTGGGGCTTTTTAGATCTTAAATATAAATGATAATATAAAATAAAACTTCTTGGGGACAGACTATTTAACATTCAAAATCTGACTAAAGTAGCTTGGTAAGAATTAAAGGAAGTATTTCTAAATGTTAGTAGAATGTTCCAGAAATTGAATCTCAATTTTTTTTTTATTTTTTCTTGTTCCTTTTACAAAGTCTCAGAAGAGTAAGAAAGTACATTAATGCATATTCCAAACATTTAAAATATAAAAGCACTATTTGTATGCACTATTTACTTACATATATTTATATAGGTACAAATATAGTTCTGCAACAGTTGGGTCAAATTTACATAAGTTGCAGAATATAGTATTTGGGATGCTTCAAATTCGTTTTGCAAAGTTGTGGGGTATAAAGAAATAAATATAATAGCATCTGAGCTTTTATTTAGTAGGTCATCATAAGCTGCACATACCAGTTACTTCGTGATTGTGGGTGAATAAAGCAACACCAGCTATTGTCGGTCCTGCCTTCATATTGCCTGCAGACGAGCACGAAAGATAAATGACAGCATTAGATTTTCCAGGCTGTTGTTCTCCTTTTTTCTTCCTTCTTTTTAAAGATGGTATCTTGCTATGTTGCTCAGGCTGGAGCTCAGTGGCCATTCACAGGTGCAGTTATGGCAGATTGTGGCTCGAACTCCTGGCCTCGAGTGAAACTCCTGCCTCAGCCTCTCGAGTAGCTGGGATGATAGGTGTGCACCACCTTACAGCTCAAGTGGTTGTTTTTCAATATCCTGTAACCAGTTATATTTTCCATGTTCTTTCCTCTTATGTAAATGTTATAGGCATAATATCATCAAATCCACATGCCTTGCAGTGGATTAGGTCAGGTGCGGTGGTCTAATGGGAGTTCTACACACATTCTTGTGGCTGACTCCCCTGTGCAAATCGGCCATTTACTCTGAGCTTCAACTACCCAAATGTGAATGCCTAATCAACTGTCTTAGTATCTGAGAAGTGCTTCAAAAATATGCTTGTTTTAGCCCCCCAGCTGATTGCAGTAAGTGTGGGAAATGCTGTCCACTGATACAGGGAGGTGGGAGAAGAGCGTGGATTTGCTGAACAGGGTCCAACCCCAGCCACGGTGCTCTACATTTTATAGCCTTAGGTTTAGTTAATTGTTTTGCTTTTTCCTTAATTTCCAAAGTTAGAAGTCTTGGATAAATTATCAATGAATTATTTTCACTCTTTCTACGGTTATTCTCAATTGGTTACCAAATCCCACCAATTCTCTTTAATCAGGTTTCTCTCTAATCCACTGCTCTTTCCTTATTTCTTGTTTGGCCAATTGACCTTCCTCTAACCCACCCTGGTCCTCCTTCCACACTGTTGAAACTGTTAATGTTATTCAAAAATAAAATCTTCACTTGTGTTAAGGAAAGACCTCTTGGTTCACTGTAGTGACCTCTTGGCTCACTGTAGGTGTAAAATTAAAGCAAACTTAGTTCAATGTACATTGCAATCTGGCTTTTATTAGCATCTACAACTCCCCTGTCACCTCGCACTTGTGCTTCAGGACCACTGAACTCTGTTTATTTACCAAATATATTATGCCCCCATGTCTGTAGGAATGCTTTCTTCTGCCAGTGATGCCCTTCTCTTCTTTCCAAGTGGACAAATGCCTCCTCATGCTCACACTTAGTTCTAATGCTGGAAAGGATTCTCCTATGTCCTTTTGTTGCCGTTATCACATTTTTCATGGTAATATGAATAACACTGATGACATCATTTGCCAATCTGTTTACGTGTATGTGCATTATGTTAACACTTAGCACAGAACCTGGAACATCATAGTAACTGTTTACAAAATTAATAAATGATCTTAAATGGGTACTGCCATTAACTTATCATTAGTAATAATTGTACAGGGACCCTGAAGCTTTATTTAAGACAACCAGAGGTTTAAATAGAATTCTCTGTTTTTAGTACTATTGCTTTGCACACTTGCCCCATTCTTTTTATTTTATTTTATTATTATTATTATTGTTATTATTTTATTGAATAGTAACTGTACATTAATGCACTTCTGGGATACAGTGGCCCCATTCTTAAATAGCCACAATATTAGCTGGAGTTGAACTGCAACTCTCTCCCAAGTCACATGATCTCCTAGAAAGAGTGATTACTGAGAACTATGAGTAAGTCAATTGTGGGTCTGCCAATGACCCTGACCTGGTCTCCATGATTGAAAGGAGAACCAAGCAATGTGGCCTATAGCTGTATCTCTCCATGTGCCAGAAATAAAAATGTGTTCAAAGGAGAGGTGTTTTCTTTTTTTCTTTTTTAATTTGAAGTAATTATTATTAGAACTGACTTGTTTATACCACCTTATCTTACCTATTTGAAGCTTGCAAAGCCCTCGTCCTTCTCCTTTTCTTCAAATAGGATCAAAAGGCACCCAGGGAGCCCTATTCATACTTCTGAATAGAGCCATGTTTCTTCTTATTGGTGAGACCTTCTCTTTCAATATTTGGCAGTAATTTCAAAAGACTGTAAAGAATATTCTCTCCCTTACACCACAACATCCTCCACTAGTCTTTGTTAAACCTCTGAGTTCCCAGACTCTGGCCTCTGTCTATCTGTTCCCACCTTCCCGACTTCAGAGACTCCATAGAGCATTTAGTTTATGCTATCTGTCTAGCTGCTTGCTTACCAGGCTTTATCCTTAGTATGATGCAAATTTTCAAGATACCTCTATGTAGTCAAATATAATCTGTAGCAATGAACTGTTTTGAAATAATATTATAACCTGATTAGATCCAAATGAAAAGAAGGAATTAAGTACATGGAATGGGTTTGGGATCAAAAATACTCTTGAATTTAAGAAATGAAATTGGAACCAAGAAACACTCTTGATGATTTTGGCAGCAATATGAATCCTGTGTTTCCCTCAGCTTTAGGGCATTGGCCAGAGCATAAAAGGGTATATTGCCTGTCCCTAAAAGTCACTGAAATTTATTCAGATTATGAAATGCTATTTTATTAAAATTGAATATACACAATAACTCAAAAATCCATGATGATGTCTTATCTGTGCACTACAAAGATGTATTTTTCTGTTCCTTATCTCTTTGGGGGAACAACTGATCCTTGGTTCTTGGTTAGTATAACCCTACTGTGGGTATATGTGGGACTCTTTCCTTAAATACTCCCACATACACCCAAACACACAGGACAAACTCATCACAGTTCCAGCGTAGGCACTTGATTACGTTTCATCAGTTAGCGTTACACATCCTTGATGGAACAGAAGTTTTAGAGAGGACATATCACTGAAGCTCACTGAATCTGAGTCAGTTTTGAGGTTTTTACAAAAATTACTGAGAAAGAGACACTTCTTTTCCATTTGGGTTACTAAAATGATAGAAAGTCATCATGGAGCTGTTAGTGGCTGTCCCAACCTACTGCATGGGGGAGGCACAGCAGACAGTGAAACTGATATGCTGGGAAGCAGAGTTAAAAGATGAAGGCAAAGACAGAGAG